>NW_026068009.1:3947499-4057905 GCF_014885135.2 Alexandromys fortis
TATATAAACATATATTTTTATTTTTATAATGTAACTCTTAGAACCAGGTTGCTAAATTCTATATCAAACAAATGGATAGAAACAAGAAACTTGTTGGGAATTCAGCTAAATTTGCATTAGATATATCTGAGAACTAATGACTTCATTAGTCTTTTGAAATGAAAACGGCCTATCTTTCCTCTTATTTGACCTTTTAAAATGTCTTTCAATTAAGCTATAGACTTTTCTCTAAAAAAAAAAAAAGAAAAAAAGGGAATCTGTGTGGACTGGTTTCTGACTCCTGCAGCCACCCAAGGACATGAGGTTCACTCAACATGGCAATGTAAATTACCAACTTAAACCAAATGGAAAATTAGTTTTTTTGTTTATTTGTTTGTTTGCTTGTATTTTTTTTTCTATAAAGCTTCCTAGATCTTTCAAGAGATTTCATTGGGAGTAAAAAAAGAAGATGGATTAATTCTTGGGATTCATTGTACAGACCAACCCTGGCCTCAAATTCCTAAATATCTTCCCACCTCTGCCTCCAACTTTTGGGACTGTAGTCATATGCTACCAAGCCCAGCTATAAAGAAAGAAAAGATTTAAATACTGAATTCTATCTTGTTATTTATACCTCTCCTGGCTTCCCTGTTAGATCAGACATCTGGCTTTACCTGCGCACAGTCATCTTTCTCAAACCTTGCATAAGAAAACAGCCACACAGCCATTATTCAACGAATACCTACCTATCCCCTAAGGTAACCACGATGACCTGCCTATTAATATCTTCATTTGAAATCTTAAAGGCTGCTACATAAAGTCACATGTGAACGAAATTTAAGGACTAAAGCAAACATGGAGAATGAGACTTCCAGATGTCAGACCTTAGTGAAAACAGGAAGAAGACAGCCCATGGTGGCTCCATCAGGTCGGCAGAGATACGAAGTCGGACTGTGAACCTGAAAGAGGAGAGACACATGGATCAGATTCTCGATGTATAAATCTCTGAAAAGATGGGCCAAAGAAACCTTTCATTATGGGGATAGCTCCACCTGAATGAACCGAGTGTATGAAGGTAGCACCATACATCACCCGCGAGTCTACTCTTACAGCACAGACATTGTTCTGCTCCCTCATTCCACATCTGTTACTCTTCTCTGTTCAAAAGGATATTGGAGGTAAGAGTTCCCCGGGTCCTGGGGGAATCTGAGAGCTTTTAAATGCTATTACCAAATGGATTTCTGTGTGTGGGACTTCCACAGGGGTCTGTTTAGAAGTTCTCACAGATGCTATATTTTATTTTAAAATACAGTCTGGATTCATTGAATCAAAAGGATAAGTGATTGACAGTGAAGGGCAAAGTAAATTATGGAAACATCTGCCGATCTTATTTTTCACGTGAACGCTTTCAATAAAGGAGAA
This sequence comes from Alexandromys fortis, assembly GCF_014885135.2. Lineage (NCBI taxonomy): Eukaryota > Metazoa > Chordata > Mammalia > Rodentia > Cricetidae > Alexandromys > Alexandromys fortis. The sequence goes on from NW_026068009.1 coordinate 3,948,901, forward strand.
TAGGAAATATGGGGGAAAGAAATAAAACTCATTGACTGATGTATCAGAAGCTCAAGGCCCTGAAAAGATTACTGAATAGCATTCATCTCAGTGGAAGGAAAAGGTTCCAGAATTGTGAATGGAAAATAAAAAGTAGTGACTGACAATTTTGGTGTGCGTTAAATTGCTTACTTGCTAGTAACCTGGATTTATTCACTTGTAAATTGATAGCGATCTGATACCATGTGTCTTGCTACACCCCGGACACTACAGTGCCGTGAAGATACTACAGCCATGACAGACCTTATTCACTGAAAGAATTTTTACTGGCTTGTCATTTGGGAGGTCTGTGTCTCACTTTTCACAGTCTTTGACATCCAAAGAATATATAGACATTCTATATCCATGACAGATATCATTTTAATGTCATATGAAGACCAGCTAGCTCATAGACTTCATGCCACCAATGAGAGACCGCTGGCACTACAGTCTCTATTCTGCAGATGAAGGAGTTAGGCCCAGAGATGTTATGCTGTTTGCTCAAAAGTCCCTTTAGTAAGAGTTGGGATTCGAACCCAGGCTCTCTGACTCCCAAGTGTTAAACTTTCCGTCTCATTGCCTGCCAGGAAGAAATGATGGGCACCTCCACCTCACATCAGCAAACTAGGACGTATAACTCAGTGTTCCTGTAGAAATAAAGCCACGAGAAACACACTGTGCACATGCGAGTTAGTGCTTGCATCTATATGTCAATGTATATCTTTTTGTTCTGCATTTCACTGTACTGTTCAGCTGTGTTAGGAAGTATCTTAGGTTCTCCCCCAGGACTAGTCTGTAAACTAGGAAGGAATGGGGCTGGCGACGTCTCTCTACTGTGAAGGGTCTAGCACAGTGCTTAGCATCCAATTTCATGTCAATATTTAGAAGTCAACCTCTTGAACAAAAACTACCCGTGGATTTGATCAGAGATAGTTTTACAAACGTGACCCCGGTTCAGTGGTTTGAAGGAACTATTTACTGTATCTGCCATTTCTGGGTCACTTATCCGTGTTGATTCTTCTCAAGTTTATGAATACACACACAGCTTTCCTCTACTGATTCCATCTCCTACATGTTACAAAGTATGAATGGCATGCAGTAGTTCCTGTAATGATTATGTGTAATATTATGGGTAATAAAAGCCGATGGAAAACATGGGGCTACACATGAGACAATTCTCTTCACTAGGGATGGGTGTACCTACCAAGAACATCAGAAAAGCCTTCTGCAAGTGTTTCACTTAAAGTTTTATGTCACATCAATTATTTAGATACATTTTATTTTTTAAAAATAATCATGCTGATGGTGTTTGCAAATTCAGATCACTACAGTTACTTCCTAGCCCTCTTGCGCTGACCTTAAACCAGTATTTTAAAACAGCAGAGTGAAGTTAAAAGATTGGAATTGTCTTTTTCTAAGCCATACTGTTTGGCCTTCAGATGCTGAAGAGGCTGAAAGAGTTCCTGTTGGTGTGTAAATTTTCCTGGTCTCTCTAGATAAGCTAATGAGACAGGCTAACTGGATAAAAGGATGGAGAGGACGCACCCTGGAGTCCACACAGAGCTAAGGCAGATACCGTTATCCTCTCAGGGCTACATGAACACAGCTGTTGACCTACTGTGTGCTTTTGATTACAGCCTCTTCTTCATGAACTACAATGAGACCATTAGCCATGGGGGTTCCTTCCTTCGACCATTGTTTTTACTCAGAAAATACTTCAAGGGAGTGTGCCAGTTAGAACTGAATACTACTAAAACAACGCAGCCTGCTCCCGAACTCAGCTCCTCGCAGGCTGGAGGCACAATTACCTGTTGCACAGGCACAGATAAGGGCTGAATCACAGCTGTGGTCACTCCTGTCTTGGGGGATGAGGATCCTATCGTCAAGGAAACAGAAGTTGTTTTCTTTTGAGCTCTAGAAAATGAAGAATCACGTGTTAATTAGGTTTTTTAATCAGCAATTTTTCTTTAAAACAATCTTACAAAAGGCCCAGATTTCTTCTCCCTCCCTCTCTCTCTCTCTCTCTCTCTCTCTCTCTCTCTCTCTCTCATTTTCTTTTTCTTTTGTAGACTCAGTCTGTTTCTATTAAAATTTGTTTCAGAAGTTGGAATTTGTTAAAACAGATAGCTAAAAGAGTTACATGGTCAGGGTCAGTGCATAGACAGAATAGACTGTAATAAACACCCAGATGGAAGAAAAGTAGCCAGAGGCATCTTACACTTATAAAAAGTTTTAAGGTATTATCCTTAAACAACCTCAAGAGAAAATAAAAACAGGGAAAGCTCTCCAGTCTTTATCAGTGGGCAAATATTTGACATCTTTATGGTTAGGGTCCTATAGTTGACTCAGTTTTAGTGTTTATTTTAGGGCTAGCAGCTGTCCTTTGTGCTGGCTTCTAATTTTGTTGAGAGGAGCTTGGAATTTTTGTCTTCGTGCTCAGGGTTTTAGTGTGGTGGAAGGGAAGGATTTAGAGGAGTCAAATTCCAGGCTCATGTTGGCCTAGAGGGTGTAGGTCTTGATTTGAATTCTAAGTTAAATCAGGATAGGCAAAGTGGACACAGCAGAAGCTCATTTAATATCTGTGACTCTCTGAGGCTGAATGGACCTGACTATATAGAGCCAAACTATATATGACTATTTTATTATTGCAATAGTCTTACAATACAGTAAAGCAATGCATTAATGTGTAAGGATCTAATCAGGGGGGTTGGTTTTTATTGCATAGAATTGTTACGTACTTACTAGGAAATTGAAACACTTGTTAGCACATCTCAGCATTAATGGAGCTCTCTCCCATACTCAGGTAGACTTGAATATGCTTTGGCAAAATGAAGGGGACAGTGACATTTCATTGGTAACCCACGTCTCTGCAGGGATAAGCAAATCCTGGCCTTTTCAGATATAACATCTAACTAGCAAAAGATTTTTACATGAAAGAAAACCATTTTCTGGCCTAAATAAGAAATTGCTGATCCTCATTCACACCTTCGCAGTAGCCTAACTGGTTTTACCTTCAGTATGACCAGTCTTGTCGGTCCACTGGCTGCCTCCAAAGCTAACACAGCAGCTGGCTCGATTTTGGTGTACTCATGATAAAATACAGACTCCCACCATTTCAGCTCATGCGACGTCAAAAATCGTGTCCCAATGGCAAGCACTTGATCTCGGATGGACATGGCTTGACCTCTCCCAGCCCAGCACACCTGGCTTCAAACCCCAGCAGCTGCCACCCTTCCTTGTCACAGGGACTAGCAGGGGACTCAGAGACACTCACTGTGGCATAGCTCCAACTTTTGATAGGAAAGGTAAGCTCTCACTGTCAGAGTCCGTCGAACTGGCTCCTGGGAAGACATTAAAAATCACGACACAGTTAGAACGCGGGCGGGCGGTATCAGCGTCTGGAAGAATTCCGAATAATAATGGTCTTCGCCTGGAAACAGTAACATGCCAAGTCTCATTTGTGCTACAGATACCCATGGAAGTCGAGGCCGATTCGGTGTCGAATCACTTTTTATTGTTTCTTCAGAAAATAATCTTTTAAAAGTGCTATTAATAGCTTGCTTGAGACCACTGTGCTTGCCATGCCGGGTTTATTATTAGCTCCGTTTTTATCACTTTGGCCATCTCGGCCATCCTTTCACGTGGCTAGAAAGCTATGAGACAAATGCGAGTGTCTTTGTGGAAAAATGCCCGTGGTTTTAACCTTTAACCCTGGGAGACCACGTGGTGGAGGCTGCTGATGTCTTCACCACCCATTAATCAGACGTAGCCTCCTGACTCTTCATCTGTGTGCGATAATGGCTTCACTACCGAATTAATACACTCTCTGATTTTGGAACACATCCTCCCAAACTCATCTCGTTCCTGAATTAAGGGTCAACTTGTTTTATTTTCAGGTATCGGTAAACTGTACCTGATTTTTAAAAAATTGTTTTGTGTGAGTGTGAGTGTTGTGGTCCATGCACACGAGTGAGTGTGTGTGTGTGTGTGTGTGTGTGTGTGTGTGCATTCATGTCCATGAGTGAGTGTAGAGACCAGAGATGGATGCAGTATGCATTCATGTCCATGAGTGAGTGTGGAGACCAGAGACGGATGCTGTGTGCATTCATGTCCATGAGCGTGTGTGGAGTGTGGAGACCAGAGACGGATGCTGTGTGCATTCATGTCCATGAGCGTGTGTGGAGTGTGGAGACCAGAGATGGATATTGTGACCCCCCTTCTGCTGCTGTCTGCCTTCATGCCTCGAGACAGGGTTTCTTCCTGGCCTGGATGCTCACTGTTTCAGATAAGCAGGCTGCTCAACAAGTCAGGTCGCTTGTCTCCACCCCTCAATGCTAGGGTTGCTGATACTTGCAGCCATTTATGGTGTTTTACATGGGTAGTAGACACAGACTCAGGTCCTGGTAGCTACACAGCAAGCATTCTTCTCCAATGAGCCATCTCTCTAGCCCTTGCACTCAAAATATTTAAATAATTATTCTTATCATGAGTGTGTGTGTCTGAGTTTACACATGTGTGCTCATGTGCATTGCACATGTACCTGCGCACGTGGAGGTCAGAGGACAACTTTCAGAATTAGTTGTATCTGTGTCTTGACATCTTATTGGATCCAGATTTGAGTTCAACCGAGCGTCTCTGCCAGTGTACTAAAACATCTCTCATCACCTTCAAATTTCAGTGTGTACCTATTTGTGTATCAGAAGATTTTGAGCAACAGACTTAAATTTCTGATGTTTCTTTTATAAAATAATTTCATTTGGGGTATTCAAATTATCTTACAGTACATGCTTATATGAGGAAAATACATTTCATGCATGTACAGTTTTGTCAAATAATTAGTGAAAATATATTTAAAAAATGACCACGAAGCACAGAACTATGTAAATTAGGTAAGATTAGTGCGTGACCCCCTCAACACAATTTGATATATACTTGGCATATGTCTTTCAGTTTAATATATCGACATATTGACACACATACATTTGTGTACACAGGCAGACAAATGGTTCAGAGTCAATAAACTTTGCACACAGTACTTTTGCTCATCAGTGCATATAGAATATCTATGAACACTCAGTTTTCCTGGACGGCCACTTGAATTCCCTCTCCTGCCTCTACGTAAGTCTCTCAGGTCTTTTGTTGACCTTGAAAAGAGTCAGGCTGAGGTAACTCTGTTGGAATGTTTGTTCTGTCCCTTCCTACTTCTTCAGTGTGGGTGTTGCTCACCTGGCTCCTGGACTGCCATGAAGGCTCACGTCTTTCCGTTTCTTTCCCTCCCTAATCCATCCTTTTCTTATGTGAGATTAATGTTTTCTAGCATACACCTTCCCCGTTAAGGCACAAGAAGATGCCTCAGTCTACATGAGAAGTCCTCATATCTGACATGCAACCGATTTCACCATTTCTTTGCCAGAAGTTTCAGCATTTGCAAGTCACCAGATTCTGATCCCCAGAATTAAATGTATGCTTTGGGAGAAGACTGCTTAGGGAGCTAAGGCTGTGGTCTCAAAGAAATTCAGCATGTACACAAACCCTTGGAAAGTCTTGTTCTTGTGAGCAGAGAGTGGAGTGAGAACTAAATGCCTTATATGGCAAAATCGGGAAAAGACAAAGCAGGAGAGGGGTGTGGGCAGTGAGAGGAATGGAGTGGGCTTGCGGGGCCCAAGAGGGGAGCAAGGAAGGCTCCAAAGGATGAAGGGGAGGGAGAGGGAGGTCTGCCTTGCCAGGTTTCAGTTTCCTTGTTTGTGTCTGCACTTTGGCAACTCACTTTCCTCTGACATGCACATGCTATTCTGTCTCTTAAGGTCATCATCTCCTGGGGATTCTCAGGGCTCTTGTTTACACCCTGCATAGCACCTGCTCTGTCCTTTCTGCAGGCGAATTACCAGTCCTCTGAGAACTGAGGCTAAGAAAGGAAGTACCAAATGTGAATATTTAATATCGACTCTGCCATAGCATTATTGGACTATTAGACCCCATTAGAACTTCCCCCAAAAGTAAGCTGTATCCAACTTATAGGCAGGAAAATGGAAGAATCAAGTTGGTAGGTAAGTTCCCTGACGTGGTGAGGGCCAACACTCTTATTCTGAATTGCCTCCCACTCACGACCATGACCTTCAGGCTGTGCATATCTGGATTTCCCAGAGCAGTATTTCCCTGCTTGCCCAGAGCTGGCCTTTAGCCTCTGCTGGAAGGAGTACAAGAAGTTAGGGAATTGCAGGACGTGTTTGGGGACAGGGAGTGGAGCCTGTGGCTGCATGCTGGAGAAGCAGCAGTTGAGCCCAGTTAGATACGTAGGGCAGGTTTTGAGGCTAGAGCTGAAGGGCCTACAGTTCGTTGGCAGGACACTGAGGCGAGGGGGACCAAATTGCAGGATTAGCTGGAATAGGGGGATTGGGGCTGGGGTTTACATAGAAAAAGCAGACAAAGCACGCGGGAGCAGAAGAAGCAGGCTTTCGAAGAAGAGGAAACTTTCACCACCACGTGGAGGTGGGAGGTGCTAAACAGGGGAGTCTCCAGGAAGTAGCAAGAAAGGCTGTTATCATCATGGGCTGGGCTATTCTGAGATATCAGCTTAATTGGAATCATAAAATTGGCTGTGAGGGGAGCAAAGTCCTGAGGCTATAGATGCAGAGTGGTCAGAAATATGGGAGACAAGCGGCTATTCTCACCTGACTCCAAACATTCCTAGCATGTAAAAAATATGGTAATTCTCCTCTGATGATTTGTATTTTAAAAGTCATTCTTGTTTTAAAAAAAAATGTGTGTGTGTGTGTGTAGCACAAATGTCAGTACACACATGCAGATCCTATAGGGTCAGCTCTCCACATTTGCTCTTTTATGTAGGTTCTGGGGATCGAACTCATATTGGCAGCCTTTTGAGGCAAATACATTTACCTGTTGAGCCATCTTGCTGGCCCTAATAATAAGTCATTCTTCCTGGGTGAGTAGCTTCATCTAGTCTGACCCTGTCTCTAGAACAATAACAATAACAGCAACAACAACAACGACCTTACTTCAGGAACAACAACAAAAGACTTATTCTAGGAGCCAGGCACTGGGATCTAGGACTGGACTTGAATCCCAGCACAGAAGGATCCTAGTGAGTTCAAGGCCAGCAGGGACTACTAAAGGAAATCTTGTCTTAAATAAAACACAGACACACAGACACACAGACACACACACACAGAGACAGACAGACAGACAGACAGACTTTCTTGGGCTGTGTTATAGCACAGATGCAGAATACCTGACTAGCACGCGGAAGACCCTGGGTTTGATATTCTGAGAAAGACAGTTAAAAGGTGAAAATAATAGTGTTCTGAAGTGCTTTGTGTACCTGCCCAGCCCCTGTGGAATGCCAATGTCACCTTCTGTCTCAGGTGTCAACACAGCTGTGGCAGGCAGGCTGGAACAGACTAAATCCTCAAGGTGTCAGTCACTTCCCTTCCCTCTCCTCAGGCCAATTCCTCTCCCCCCCACCCCCACTCCCCCTCAAGTAGGGCCTCTGTGTGCTATCTGCTGCTTAGAAAAAGGGATGTTTATGACTGAGTAAATGCTTGGGAGACAATAATTTAAATTAAATACAAACAGACCAGGTGTGAAGGCTGTTTAAAAAAAGGTGACATACCAGAAGTGACTACTGAGTTGGTGGTACAGTGTATGCTTAGCCTGTGGGAAGCCCTTGCTTCAGTCCCCAGCAACACAAACACACACAGAGAGAAAAATCACAGGGCTACTTTAGTTAGGCTATGCATAATTTTATTTTATATTTTTATGTGCGTGTGTATGTGTGTGTACACGCATGCATGCTTTAGATTTATTTTTAAGGCAAATACTATTTTTGTAATCTTCAGTGCAGCCAGCATCACATGCCAGGCACCACTCCAGGTTCAACCGCTTAGATCCTGATAATGGTCTAATTTCAAAGCACACAGCCACTGTTAAAGGTAGGACAAACTACTTGCTTTTCATAAAATGTTAGGAAAAATTATTTTAAATTGTACAATATATTTTTGGTTGTAAGCCTGGCCTTTAATAGGGGAGTGACCTTTCTAGCCCTTGAAAGAACAATACTCAACTTAATGTATAAAGACAAAAACAACAACAACAACAACAAACAAAAACAGGACAGCTATAACAATCCTGTACAAAAAAGAAACTTCTGGAGGCATCACCATCCCTGACTTCATGCTCTACTATAGAGGTATAGTAATAAAAACAGCATGGTACTGGCATCAAAATAGACAGGTAAGTCAATGGAATTGAATCGAAGACCCTGATGTAAATCCACACACCTATGAACACCTGATTTTTGACAAGGAAGCCAAAATTACACAATGGAAAAAATAAAGCATCTTCAACAAATGGTGCTGGCTTGATTGGATGTTCATGAATAGAAGAATGAAAATAGATTCATATATATCGTCCTGCACAAAATTCAAGTGCAATTGGATCAAAGACCTCAACATAAATACAGATAAACTGAACCTAATAGAAGAGAAAGTGGGAGGTAACCCTGACTGCATGTGGTGTGGGATTCCCCTCTGTATGTTGAGAATATGTTTTATTATCATTGGTTAAAAAAGTAGCTGATTTGGGCCTATGAGGACAGAATATGGTCAGGCAGGAAATCAGAACAGAGAGAAAGCAGGCGGAGTCAAAGAGATGCCATGTAGATGCTGAAGGAGAAAGACAACAAAACAGAACCTTACCCAGTAAGCCACAACCTTGTGGCAATACACAGATTAACAGAAATGGGTTAATTTAAGAAGTGAAAGTTAGGTAACAAGAAGCCTGAGCTAACAGGCCAAGCAGTGTTGCAATTAATACAGTTTCTGTGTGATTATTCAGGCCTGGGCAGCTGGGAAATGAACGAGCAGTTTCCATCTACATGTATGGGCATAGGAGACAACTTCCTGAATATGACACCAGCAGCACAGACACTGAGATCGACAATTAATAAACGGGACCCCCTGAAACTGAAAAGCTTCTGTAAGGCAAAGGACCCTGTCAATAAGACAAAAGGGCAGCATACAGAATGGGAAAAGATCTCCACCAACCCCACACCTGACAGAGGGCTGATCTCCAAAATATAAAAAGAAGTCAAGAAACTAGATATCAAAATACTAAATAATCCAATTAAAAATGAGGTACAAATCTAAACAGAGATCTCAACAGAAGAACCTCAAATGATTGAGATATACTTACTTAAAGAACTGCTCAATATCCTTAGCTATTAGGGAAATGCAAATCAAACAACTCTTAGATACCATCTTTCACCTGTCAGAATGGTTAAAATAAAAACCACTGACAGCATATGTTGGAGAGGATGTGAATTTAGGGGAACATTCTTCCTTGCTAGTGGGATGCAAACTTGTATAGCCACTTTGGAAGTCAGTATACCAATTTCTCAGAAAATTGGGAATCAATCTACCTCAAGACTTAGCAATATCAAGCTATGTTCATAGCAGTGTTATTTGTAATAGTGAGAACCTGGAAACAACCTAAATGCCTCTAAACTGAAGAATGGATAAAGAAAATGTGGTATATTTATGCAAAGGAGTATTACTCAGCCGTTAGAAAAGAAAACGATGACATCATGAAATCTGCAGGCAAATGGATGGAACTAGAAAAAAACATCATCCCAAGTGAGTATGTACTTGGATGTACAAACATGGTACGTACTCACTCATAAGTAGATTCTAGATGTAAAGCAAAGGAGAACCAGGCTACAATCCACAGCCCCAGAGAAGCTAGGGAACTGGGAAGACCCGAAGAAGGATGCATGTACTTCCCTGGGAAGGGGAAATAAACGAGATCTCTTGGATAAACTATAGATGGGGGTAATGGGAGAGGTATGTGAGGACTTGGGGGAATGGAAACACGAGGGATTTGGTTGGTTGATTTGGGGGGAAGCACAGAGAGCAGCAGCAATGAAAGCGATATCTTGATATAGGGAGCCATTATAGGGTTAGGGAGAAACCTGGTGCCAGGGAAACCTCCCAGGAATCCACAAGGATGACCCCAGATAAGACTCCTAGCAATAGTGGAGAACGTATGTGAACTAGCTGTCTCTTATAATCAGAGTGGTGACTACCTTAATTGTCATCAGAGAGCCTTTATCCAGGAATGAAAACATGCAGATGCAGAGCTCCACAGCCAAGCACTGGGCTGAGCATGAGGAGTCCAGTCGAAGAGAGGGAACAGGAATTGTAGGAGCGGATCAAGATCATGATGGGAAAACCCACAAAAACTAGGTGGCCTAAGATAGTGGGAGCTCACAGACTCTGGACCACACGGACTCATGGACTCTGGGGGCTGACTAGCCCACTACATGTGGATGACAGTTGTGTAGCTTGGTCTGTTTGTAGAGCCTCCTAGCAGTGGGATCAGGACCTTTCCCTGACATGTGAGCTGGTATTTTTGGAACCTATTCCCCATGCTGGGACAAGTCACCCAGCCTTGAGGCATGTGGGGAGAGCTTGTTTCTGACTCAGCTTGATATGCTATGTTTTGTTGACTCCCATGGGAGTCCTGTCCCTTTCTGAATGAAGGAGGAGTGGATGGGGGAAGACAAGGGGTGGCAAAGGGAACTGGGGGAGAGAATGGAGGGGGAACTGTGGTTGGTATGTAATATAAATGAAAAAATTAATAAAAATAATATAATATGAAGAACAGCCTAATGTATTCTTAGGCTTTTTCATGTTCTCTTCATAAGTTTTCAAATCCAGCAGAAGGAATGTATGGCTGGAAATCCATTTGATGTCAGAAATGGGTGCACCACAGTGGTCTGGCATTTGGGCTTGACCTTGGAGGAGCAGAAGGAACACTTGCCCATGCAACATCCTGGCTTACTTCCAAATCTCAGCAACCTGGTTACTTAGCACTGAGCGAGCAGAGACTAATGTCAGGCAGTACCTGCTTCCTCACATCTGTCTTCTGCATTCCTGTCCAACCTCCCTGTCTTCAGCACTGACTTCCTGTCCTCTCCTCCAGATCCACATTCATCATGCCCACAAGGTCTAGTTCAATCCAGTTTCCTTCATCCCCTGTTAAGAGCCACCACCCTGCCTTCTTCGGAGTTCTTAAAGCTATAGCAATTCATTTTACAATGGCAAGAGGAGGGAGTGGTGGAAAGTTGGGATGAATTTATTTCACATGCTGTTTATTTTTCCTATTTACATATTCCTGAGCTATTCCTTTCCTTTCTAGCCCAGGAGGACATCTCTTCCCCATCCTGCACACATGGGAGCCACATTCTCCTCCCACTTAAAGACTTTATATTTTACTCGCCCTCTCTTCTGCATAATCTAATTCTCCCCCTACTGTGTCTTTTCTTCGGCATATGAACCTATTCCAGTAACTCCTGCCTGTAAGCAGACTGCCAACAAACTGTCCTTTGTAGCATCTTATCCCTTTCCAGATAGATACTGACAATGTTGCTGCTGGTAACTTGGCAAAACTTCCTGAACTACCACCTAATATTTGCTACAGATGCCATAGGTGGCAAACTTTTCCAATTCATTTCAACACTTGACACCCTGCCCCCACGTGCCTCTTGTTACAATCACCAACCATGCCCAGCATTGCTAAAGGCAGTGGCTTGCTCCTGGACCTCATCTGACTTCTCAGCAGAATGGACATTGTTGACAAGTCCCTCCTTCTGAAAGGGGCTCCCTTCTCTTCAGGTGATGGCTAGTTTGAACTGTCAAACTGATACAATATATCATCTGGCAGACAGTGGGTGGGAAGACAGGTCTGTGGGGGTATTGTCTTGATTATGCTAATAGATGTGGCAAGACCTAGCCCACTGTGGGTGGCACTATTCCCTAGGCAGGGGCTCTTAGACTGCCTATGTGTAAATAACAAATTAAACAATAAAAAGCTTGCAAACATTCATTTATCTCTGCTTTTGACTATGATGTCATGTGCCTAGCTGCTTCAGGTTCTGGCTACCTTGACTTTCTGGAATAATGGGATGAAACCTGGAATTTTGAGCTAAAGCAAACTGTTTCTCCTCTAAGTCATATTTGTCCCCATCACCTGGCTGATGGTGTCCAGTGGTCTTGGATTTCCCTTGACCCTATCAACCCCTAATTTTATTATTCTGCTGTTAATGTTGCTATCACTGTTCATGTGCTCGTGCACACCCTTGACGGCACACACGCCGTAGCCTGTGTGTGGAGGTTGGGAGAAACTCTTCGGTTTCCCTTCTCTTCTATATGTGTTCCAAAATCATATTGTCAGGCTTGGCAGTAAGTGGACCTACCTACCTATTCTGTTGTTCTGTGGGCCCAATCAGTGGGATATAGACAATTTCCAGCTAATAGGTTTTGAAATATTCATAGAAAGATTTTGCTGATACTAAAAACGCCACAACTTCTCTACTTCTGGTAGCCCTCTAGCAGCTCCTTGTTCGTGTGGAGCTAGCAAGGCCCGCATCTACTCAGTGCTGGAATTAGTGAAGGCAAACATTTCTTCCCGGGACTCTCAGTGAGATGAAGAATGTGTCTGCGCTTGGCTCCGATTTCATGTCATTGTTCTCAGGGATAAATATATACTGAAAACTTCACTTGAAACTTTAATATTTATCCTCGTTTAACAAGTCAATGTTAAGCCAGTTTTTGTAGTAGTTTATGCTATTCTTAGGAAGATGAATCTTACTGGCTGTTTACCTTGTTTTACCTAGCTCCTTTATCCTCCTTCAATCTACCTAAGATCATACACTATCTAAACGCACAAAAACTGGTGACCAGAGAGTATAGTGAGTATCCTGGGAAAACTGCACATAGGAAAAAAATCCAATTTACTTCTAGCAAGTCTCCAAGCAAACGAGGCATTGCATTTTAAAGAGTTTGGAACGAACAGAGATCAGAACCTGCAAGCAGGTTTCTTTCAGTTCCCTTGTGCTCTAAAATGCCACGAGAAGTTCACTATAGTGCCCGCTCATTAGTGACACTTGCTAATAACTCATTATGAAAGAAGAATTCTCTTTGTCATTAATTTTTCACCGATGAAGCACCTTTAAATATTTACCAATACGGTGGCGTGGCTAAGAGGGGGACTTTAAATTGGAGGAACCCTCTCAACTTTTCTGGGTCTGTTTCTCATTTGTAAAATGGAAAATCGGAGAAATGCCACCAAGGACTGAGAGTGAAGCTTAAAGAAATTTATCTGCATGCCTCTGTGTGTGTGTGTGTGTGTGTGTGTGTGTGTGTGTGTGTGTACGCGCGCACGCACACACGTGCGCTTTACAAGACAGGTCATAGGCATCAGCCACACACTGTTTGCTTTCCTTAAGAGGACAAGGTTGCCAGGTTGCCAGAGGTCCCTGCAAACACTCATGCAAAGTGGAAAGTCTTTTCAAAAGCAAAGACACCAGTTTGTAGCCAGCCTTACTGTTGCTTTTAAAACTCCTTTGCTGGTTCTTGAAGGAGCTCTAGGCAAGAGTTCAGACCTTGTTTCCTTTAGCTTTAGCAATGAAGACGGATAATGTAATTAGACAAAATAGCTGAAAACTGAAGATCAACATGGGAGAGGCCTCAAGTATTTCCATGCTTGTTTGAAACTGTAGCCTTTATTTTAAGAAGCAACTGATTTATGGGATAGCCATGAAATCGTGGATTTAAAGGCAATCTGAGAAGTGTGGTGCTTAGAGCACTTCCAATTATTTAGAACTATTGGTACTGATCCAAAAATATTATTTAAACTATGATATTTTAATAATCAAGTTTTCCAATTTCACAAGGCTTGGTTTTATTTAAAAAATGATTAATGACTGGACAATAGAATTATTCCATTCTCTCAAACTGCTCTAACAGCATCAGTTTTTGAAATCATCCATACCAACTCATTCATGTTTTTACTTAATTAGTGGAAATAAGGGAGTCTTAACAACAACAACAACAACAAAAAGCACAGTGCTCAAATTTAGTAAAAATGAAAACATTTCAAAAAACTCAACACTTGTAAGTCCCATGAGTAAATAACTCCCTAAACTATACAGTGTTTCAATTACATTTTCATACTTCATTCACTTGAGGAGAGAAGAACTAAATTGGGGGCTTTATATTGTAAATAAATTCACGGTAAATGTGTCAGAGATGAAAAGGAACCACCTGATGCCTGCCTAGCTGTCAGAACCAGTCAAGTGAGAACGAAACGTAATTCAAGAGTTGTTCAGGAGAAACGAGGTTGGGTTTGACCCACACCACCACAGCGCTGTTTGCCCTGGGAAATTACACCCACGGGACTGCAGGGATGTCTGGAAGACAGCCAGAGGGACCACTCCCACTTCACCCCGCCACACCCCACTTGCCTTCAATGAACACCTCGGCGGATGTGGTGTCTGAGCCGCTGGGGTTTGTAGCCAGACACGAGTAGCGACCTGTGTCGTCCTCAAAGGCCTCGGCAATGACCAAGGTGTGTAGCTCCGCACCGTCGCCCTGGATCTGAACGTCAGGACTGTTGAACAGCTCCTTCCCTTCACAGAACCATCTGCAGGGCAAACAGATGACAGCAGGATGGGTGAGGCACAGAACAAGGCAGAGGCTGCGTGCTAACGAAGCAAGGCTCTCGTGCTATGCCGGAAGATGTTTGCTCGGTAAACCTAGACCGTGAAATCAATGACTAGACACACCTGCCCCAGGAAGATGTTCTTTGTCAAGCATCTTGCACATTATAGTAGCCTTAAAATAAGTGACCTTGTTGAACTTGTAAAGACTGTTTTGATTATAATCTTAAGAACTAAAACCCGAAGTGTCTTATAGCATGTTTTATAATGTAGGACTTCCATGATCATGACAATCTTACCTATTACGCTTATCTAAGGAAGAACATAAAAGGAATATAAACTTTATGTTCAAACTGTCTGCAGTGCTCAGGAAATATGGTCATTAAAGCAATGTGAATTGACCAGCAAGACTTCTGAGCACTGAGCAGCCCAGGGTCGAATGCCTTCACACTCCTGATTTTCACAGCAGTTTCAAGCTGACTGGTTTGCTCTCCACGATGGAGAGAGAAAGAGAAGTGAGCTGCAATTCATTCTTGCCAGTGGGCACTTTCGTTCTAGGCCAAGATGGTGCGGCAGGAGGCTGTGGCTGATTGCGCAGGCTCCTTCCTGTCTTTCTTCTATTTGCCTACCTCCTCACACTCAGTAGCATCTGGATGCTTTTACATAAAATGAAACAGACAAAGCAACAAACACCTTTCCCTCAAACCTGCTAGTGTGACGCATTTTTAAAGAACCACGGAATCATGCTTGTTTAAACTAAGAAGCCAGGAGATTCTGGAAGTATGTTTTCAGTTCAGCTCTTAATAACACTAAGAAATCTGTTCTGAGTCTGATTGTCTATAAAATTGTGAAAATATGACAACACTGGGGACTAATTTTTTTTTAAAATCTGGAGTTATGGGATGTAGGTCCATATTTAATTTGAAAAGCAAGTTAGTGAAGCAAAGGTCTTGTGAACACTCAGAGCACCCACCCAGAGGCCATACTCAAAGCCACACACTGATACTTACAGAACAGTCATGGCTGTGGGAATTAAAAAATAGAACAGAATGAGCCGACTCCATGCACGTTTTATGTAGTGATGCTCATATCATTTGGGGGCAGTCTTTCTTAATTCTGGGGCACTGTGTGATTGTTCCTGTTTGCATGAAGTCTTAGAGATTCATCCAGATTAAAGCCATGTCACACCCCCTTCCTTCTCTCTTTTTACAGCCATAGTCCAGCTTGCTACCTACAAGCACTAAGTGTGGTGTTGGCTCTCGTTGATCACGCTAGTTCTATTTCTGATCAATGGTAAATTCCGTGTCTGTCATCAGACTAATAATTCTCCTGAATTTCTTCCACTGGTTACTCCTTAAACTTTTCATCTGTTCAAAACTTTTGATCTGCTTCACTAACTTGGTTTTCAAATTAAATATGGACCTACATATTTTTGATCTGTTATTGATGGCTTCCTAGTGACTTTCCCCTTAGTTTTATTTTCTATTGTTTTGTTTTATGATAAACTTCTGTTTCTGTCCAATATTCCAGGGGCTCACTGCTACATAGCCCTCAAGGGTTACTCTCTTACCATTTTAACCCACACCTTCCTGTCTTTGGAATTCTTTTCTGGTCTTCTGCATTAATCCTTGTGACAAACAACCCCAGAGGCTTGCTCGACATACAAAGCCTCCACCGAACATACAACTATTGAGTGTTGTTTATGAGAAAAGCATGGAATCATGTCTGATAAACTCTGAAACTAATTTTGGAGTTTGCCTATCTGTTCTGGCATTAGTTGGTTTTGGCTTCCAGGAAAAAGAAATAAAGCCAGCATTAAGGGAAAAGCAAAAGTGGGAGGGTAGGGGAGCTTTAAGAAGACGATGATGATGTCCATGGGATGGATGTGCTTTGATAGGAGGCCTTTGACAGCTACATGGGTGTGCGTGCAGAATCTCACCCTCTAACTCTGCACATGGAGGGCCTGTAAGCCTGTTTTAGCATGGCTGCCAGCAAATCCTACTTTTCACCCTTTAGAGCTGGCTGAGAGGGAAAATCAGAAGATACTGAACATAACAATAACCTAAAACTTTGTAGTCAAGATATTTTTTCTTTTAATTTTTCATCCAATCACACATTTCCTGTGGCTGCGTTTGTTATATGACAGTGGAGTCAGGAAGGAGTTGCACTTGACTATCCAGTGCTGAAACTCATGTTCTTTACTTTCTAGGAAATGTCCATTGGTGCCTAATTATAGTTTCTCATATTGTAGACCTGGGGACATTTGCTGCAGCGCTACCTGGGAGTTTGTTAGACACACAGAATCATGATCCTCTTCCTAAGTTTACTCTATCATTGGGGGTCCCTGAGTGTTTCCATGTGAATGTACCTTTAAGTCTGGATCTAAGATGCCCTAGTTGTGTTAACTTGTCCTGATTCTCCATCCTAAAGCCACTGTACTTCATGTCTCAGGTCTCTGGCAAGTAGGCGCATTCACAGTTCTGCTCTTCCCATTGGTCCTTCAAACCTTTGAATATCATTCACTTATTTGACAACTGATCACTACGACTTTTGAAAAGGTTCTTTTATTTTATACGTATGAGTGTTTAGCCTGCATGCATGTATGTATGTATGTGTACCACATGCATGCTTGGTGCATATGGTGGCCAGAAGAGGGTGTCAGATCCCCTGGAACTGGAGTCATGAATGGTTGTAAGGCACCATGAACAGCGGGGAATTGTCCTCTGCAAGAGCAACAAATGCTTCAAACCGCAGAGACATCTCTGCAGCCGCACTTACTCCTATGCTTTTATATCTTCTGTATTATTTTCTTCTATCAATATCCAAAGTTTAATGTATTATATCTCATTTTTCTACCTAGAAAATGGAATACTTTTTTATTAATATGAAATAATGGGTTTTATTGGATAATTTCATACTACATTGTAATTTCATAATATGTGCAATGTATACTTTCAGAATATATTACAATATTTTTTGACCATATGCCCTCTTTGCTCCCTTTCTCTTATGATTATTCTTTTTTAGATAAAGCCCTCTCCCCTCTGGCACAGAGCATTATCAATTTTAGGTCTCTAGATTTTGTGTATGAGCATCTTATATAAATAAATAAATAAATAAATAAATAAATAAATAGCTCAGGCTGGCCTGGAACTTAGAGTGATCCTCCTGCTTCAGCCTCCTGAGTGTGCCAGGATAACAGGACTAAGTTACTATGCCTGGATTAATTTCTTTTTCCTCCTAATTCTTATCCACCTTTCTTACATAACTCCTTCTTTACTGAAAAATTAAATGAAATCAGAACAATTTCTTTTTGATCCACAGTGTCCAGCACAGTCATGGGTCACACATTACTCTATACTCACTCAGCCTTCGAGATTTGTTTGTTATCCACTTTTCTTATCAAATGCTCTGAGAAGGCCTGCAGAAAAATCCTCTATAATGTTGTCTGATTTAGCATTTCCTAAATTTAACAAACCATGGGATTCTCATCAATACCTACTAAAATCCCATGCACGTACTATAGGGTGGTTTTCTAGAATATTAAGTTCCACAGAACTTGTATTTTTAAAAGACTAATTGTAAGGTAATAATGATAAGTGTAAGACTAAAAGAAAAAATCTGCCAAGCACAATACACAATACCTGAAATATACCTTAAAAAGAATATTGTTCATATGTCAAAGATGTCAAAGCCAGATAGGTGTGTCTTTGCCACAGAATAGACTTAATCCCTTGTGCTCATCAGGACTATTGTACTTAGTATTTAATATTAAAGGCATGTGATATACACACAAACACAGACATGTGCATGCACACACACACACACTAATTTTTAGGAGGTGAGATATTTGAGACAGGCTCTTTTGTAGTCCAGAATGGCCTCAACTTACTCTCTCAATTCAGTCCCTTCCAAGGCTGGCCCTGAACTCCTGATCTTCCCCTTTCTGCTTCCCAAGTGCTGATGCCACAGGCATGTGCCCTCCCTCACACTCATATTAAAATCAGTTATTCCTGTGTTTTCTTATATTAAATGCAAGTTTCTTGTGGGTTTATGACTTGGTCTTTTAAACATATTCCCTGGGCTTCAGCAGCAGAATGTTTGGTGTGCAGAGTGTATTATACACATCTTCTGTTTTCTGTGCTTCTGTTGCTATGGCATCTGGAGTCTTATGGCTATGGAGATACTGTCCTTCCTAGGGTCAGCCAGTACCTAGAGATCTGAAACTGGCCTGCAAGCTTGCCTTTAATATGCAAATGAGCCAACCAAGAGCACCTGTTCCAGTTACCTTTCCATGGGGCTTACACTGAAAAGTAGGGAAGGACCCTGTTCCTATGAACCCACTAACTCATCCTGCCACTGATTTCCATCCTTACTATAGAAACTGTCACAGTGGCTTCTACCCACAGATTCTCTGTCCTCTTTTGGCCTTGGAGTTGACTTGGTTCTTCTTCCTGTGGCATGGTATCGTATCCTCCTTTTGTGAACTATAAGTACAAATGATCTCCTCCTTCCCCCTCTCCCTTCTCACTTCTTTCCTACAGGGTCTCACTATACTGCCCTGGCTGGCCTTTAACTAAGAGATCTCCTACCTCAGCCTCCCTAGTAATAAACTACCTTCTAACCGCTATAAGTTCCTGGCGGGTTGACCTCACAATAGCTGACATTTCAAAACTTAGGCCATCACTGGTGCATTAATAAAGCAACAAGTGTATAAAAGATGAAAGGCCTGAATGGATAGTTTAAATCATACCAGTGTCCTAGATTTTGCTTTAGAATGTTTATGTCGAGAAGTTCATGGACTCTGACCAAGTCAAGTTGAAGTGTACTTTACAAGCATAAACTTAAAACAGTGTAGTTAGTGTGTGCGTACGTGCATCGGGAAAGGAGACCAGCCTTGTCCAGGCTTCATGTAGCTTGTAGCAGACGTAAACGACCTTCTTTGCTGAGCTAAAAGAACCTTTGATTTTTGATGTCCTGACAACCCACATTAGATGGGATGTGTGCTATAGCCATGTTTGTTTAGTTAAGTTTGCACAAAGTCATAATTCTAACAGCTTCCTGGCAAGGACTCAGCACATTGAGTATGTAGAGAGGAGGTGAAAGCCGGGTCTGTTGACCAAATGCTGACCTCCTAAGTTTTCTCCCACATTAAACTTTCCTTGCTAGAGGAGTTTAAGAAAACCAATGCTGGCGTAGTAAACTACCTTGAAAGCTGTGCCAGTGACATTGCCACCCCTCCTCCGCCCGTTCTTTGGCAGACATCACTAATCAATCAGTATGATGTAAGGGATCAGAAGCCTCAGCAAAGCTCTTTGGGCAGACTACAAAGCACATGAAGTCAAAGCTTAGAGTGACACATGCCTGCCATCCTAAGCGTGGTCTCATTCTAGAGAGCATGGCCTCCCATTCCTCTGGATCTTCAAAGCCCACTCTGTTTGTGATGAGGTAAGGCCAACGTGGGGGACTGGGTGAGGGGGAGCTGGATGGAAACATGCAGCTAACCGAGAGTCAACTGGGTTAAAATCCTACTTTTTTCTTCTTCCAAACTTGCATTCTAAGAGTTCCTTTATCTAGTGAGTAACATACTAGATGGCACATTGGAAAACTAGAGTCTTGGCATTGCCAGCTTCAACCACACTCAGAAGTTCTCTTCAGCCCACAAATCCTTTTCTTGTGTATGTGGTACATGTGTTCATATATGTCCTTGTCCTTGTGCAAATGTGTGCTCATATAGACTAGAGGTTAACATTGGGCATCTTCCCTACAGCTCTCTAGTTTTCGAGGCAGGGTCTCTCACTGAATCTGTAACATATTGATTGGCTACACTGGTTGGCTAATGAGCTTTGTGGATCTTTCTGTCTCCATGGGTCTCACAGCTGCATTCTGCTAAGCCATCTTTTCACACAAGGGCACAGATTCAAATTCAGGTCCTCATGGTTGTGCACCAGGCACGTTTACCCACTGAACCACCTACTCTGCTTTTGAGACACAGTTTTGTGGGTAGCCCAGGCTGGTCTCAGGCTCCTTGTTTCTGAGGTTACAGATGTCTCCAACATGCCTGGCCACACTTTGAAAAATTTTTTTAAATAAAGAAAAATCATTAAAATATACAAGTGAAATCTTGTAGTTGCAGCAAAGAGGTGATATAGTTGTTTTTAAATGAGAATATTTGAAAGTAATATAGTCAAATTACGGGAAAAGTTAATATATGTCAAATGGCTATTACACAGTGTGTGCTGTGCATGTAAGACCTCCCTGCAGGTAGGAACTCATTGCATATACGAACTTAATGCTAGTCTCACAGTAACCTTGTGAAGTCATTGTGGTTGTATTTTTAGCTACAAGTGACTCTCATTTACCTACAGTCATGACAAAGAGGATCATGGACAATTAAATCTAGATAATCTTCATTTCCCTCCCTGCCCTTATCCCCACCTTTCAATCAAGTTTTCAACTCTGAATATAAACGTGTTTTAACAAAGTTTCCTGATTTCAACTTCCTAAGCTCTGGCCAGCTGGTGCACAATAGGGAGCCCAAAGGAACTGGAGAAGCCAACCTTGAAAAATTAGTACATGTGCTAAATCCCCCTGCAAAAAGAATGAAGGGGTGTGAATGCAGGAGCTCACCTGGTGAGGGGTTGTCGCACTCAAAGGCCGTGCACAGGATGTGAGAATAACTTTTCATTATTGGAAATAAAGTGTTTAAGGTTCGGTTCTATAGTCATGGTCATTCATTTATTCAGTAGTTTGTCTGCCAGCTCTTTATTTGTTCACCAAGGGGCTTATTTACCTGCGCTTCCAATGAGAAATGCCCAGGAAATGCTGGTATCAACTAACCTGCCTAAAGGCCAACAGAGTGGGAATGACAGCTAAAGGCATAAAACAAACAAACAAACAAAACACAGCATCTAAGGAGTTTGGGTTCCTTCTAGGTTGTAAGGACATACAGACACCTTCAAATTTCTTTCCAAAAAATGGTTATGGATTCATACTTACAGATGAAAAAACCTGCTTTGGAGAGAGGGCTTTGGTCAAGACCAACTTTCTGAAGAGGGGACAATGGGGACACAATTGACAAGGCTCCCTTTTAGTCACAAGGGAATGTTGGAGGAAGAAGAACTGGAGCATAAAAGGTTTATAGGAAGTGTACTCAATATTTATTCTATTCTGTGTTGGGTTCTGAGTGACGTTTTTATGTATATGTTTCCTTTTTGCTACACAATATCCCTGGGTACCTAGTATCCTCCACACATTCTAACCTAAAAATGCAATTATGCCAAACATCTAAGGTTCATATG
Organism: Alexandromys fortis; assembly: GCF_014885135.2. Taxonomy (NCBI): domain Eukaryota; kingdom Metazoa; phylum Chordata; class Mammalia; order Rodentia; family Cricetidae; genus Alexandromys; species Alexandromys fortis. Next base: position 3,970,735 of record NW_026068009.1, read on the forward strand.
ACGACAGCAGCAAGAAATGGTTGGACTGAAATCTAAGAACATAGAACAGTTCCCTATTTCATTATTTACTTTCTGCATTGCAAAGTGAGGGTTAGGGGACAACTGGTTTTCTGTGAACTCAAGACTATCTTTCTGCAGCTCAGGTAGAGGTCAGAGAGGGTGAGAGGCGGAATAATGTCAGGGGGCTGCAGATCATTCTGAGCAAGTGGCTGTCCCTGAAAACCTCTCGTCTTCTCCATTCTTGGGTGGAGAAGACAATTTAAACATTTACCTCCCTAAATAGTCTTCCTTTTGCTCTGGGCAACTGGCACTGGGGCTCAGAGTGTCATGGTTGGAGCAAATGCTCAGAACATTCAGATGCTCCTAAACAGAGCTTGGAAGATTGACTTTCATGTGGATAAACCAACTGATAAAATGAGAGGAACCAGTAAACACACCAACGAAGCGAAATAGACACTTCCTGGTTGTAACCTCCAATGGTTTACGCTTTAAACTCGCATACCGCATCACTTGGCTGAGTTGATGGGTAATCCCATTCTAATGTTATACCATTTAGCAAGAAATATCGATTTTATGAGAGGCCGTTTCTTCTGACCATTTTTATTTTATGGAACCACAACTTCGCATCTCAGAAATATTTTGTGTGCCACAGTTTAAACACGTGGCTTTTAAGATGAAACAAATTTGATTCATAAAAGGCAAAAAGCTTCACTAGCGAATCTTGACTAAGGCTCTCCAATGCTGCTAAACAAAGTGGTAAGAATCAAAGAAACCAGTTAATGGAAACAAGAAGATGCGTACTGAATAAAACCTTCTGAAAACAGTTGGGAGTGTATGTTTTCATCCGCACCACTTTCTTTGGGTTCGTGGGAAAGGAAAGTTATTTGGAAAAGATGTCTCTCTGGATAATTTTTTAAAAATTCTCTTTCTTTGTGACTTCATTGGTTCCTGAAATAATTTCTCTTCCAAGGCGTGTCGATGCTAAACTCAGGAAGCACTGCGCTCTCCCTAGCTCCACCTGCTTTGCTGAAGCCCATGTCTGTAGAAAGCTAAAGCAACCACTTCTCCATCATCATTATAATGAAAATGAAATAAGGGGATGGGAAACCTGAGAAAGATGCAGGAAATCATAACCAGCTCAGCTTATAATTCCAAGGTGGCCCGTTCACCTTCGGGAATGGTAGGGCTCTGTCATGAACTGGAGACCCACAAAACCAAAAGTCAAGTTAGGCCCCGCACAGGCTTTGTTTATGCCTGAACTCGCTGTTAGGCCATTGCCACATGTCAGCTCTGCATTTTGTACAACCTCAGTTAAACACCAATTAATTTTTATAGAGTAATTTTTGTCTTGTCACCAAAGATTTCTTAATTTTTCACATGTGCTCATATTCACCACAAGATGTACCCTGTTTATTCTGCGATGTGGATTTATGGGCTGACTGGACTGAAATGAGTTCTTGTTTAAATTTACTATGGCTATAATTTCATGATTGCTTAGCTTGAAGGCCAATAGCTAAATCTATGTGGTCAACAGATGTACTTTAACCTGCCCGTCGAAAAAGGACCAATAAACAAACTGCTTTTTTGAAATTCAAGGCCCAGGAAAATCAGATAAAATAGATTATGAACCTCAAAAGTCTTGACTGGCAATTCTTTTCCTCAATATTCACTTTTTCTCCTTAGGGGGAAAAAGAAAAAAATGAAAACAAAACAAAACAAACAAACAACAACAACAACAACAAGAGGACAATAGGATTGGAGCAACTAAGATGAAACTTGGAGAAGGATTTTAGTTTGTTTTGCCCATGAATGACGGTTTTGTGGCTGCAGATTATGAACACAGAGTTATTTCATTGCTGTCCTTACAAAACAACTATAAAAATACTCAGGTTAAATCTACACCAAATATTTATGCTGCCAGAAGCTGTTAAAAATCTTAGATCACTCTTAATATTTTCCACACCAGTGGCGCGGTAGATAGGCCCCGGGATGGGTGTTTGCCGCCTTAGTTCTCTTACCATGTCTGTCCTGTGGAGACAAACAGGCTACTGTGATCCTGTGGGTCTCCAGTTTGGGGGTTGACTTTAACACCTTGTGAATCCTGAGCAATGAATTTGACTAGAGTGTCCTCCACTGGGCCCCAAGAATCTGGTTTTGCTACAGGTTAACAGACGATGCTGGAAAGTCCTCTGGCCAGTGAGATTTACAAAGCACTGGATTCAACAAAAACAACACATCTATTTCCACTCGGGGACTCTCTAGAGCTGGAACGGTGCCATGTGCAATCTCTCTAGGAGGGAAATACGCAGTCATCATTCTCGATCATCTTTGACTGAGGAACATGTGTTTTGAGAATTACGTTGAAGGACCAGGGCAGTGCGAGACACATTTTGGCAAATAAACTGAGCGATCGCTAAGATTCCCCTCTTACACTGTGATAATGGTATTTAGTATTTTAAATATACTGGCATAAGTTTGAAATATGAGGGTGTGCGGTAGAGGATGGGTAAGGTTCTCAACCCCCATGTCATTCTATCACAGACTTTCCGAGTTCCACCGGTTATCTTAACAATCGGCTCATTCCCACCGCTTCTCTACACAAGCACACAAATAAGTCGGCATGACCCAACAGGCTGGGCTTCAAAGCCACCTACACTGAGAATTTGTACAAAACGCTTCCAAGCCTTCAAAGCCAGGAAGGAATGGATTACAGAGCCTGGGAAGGAGACATCGCACGCATAGACGCTGCGCGAGATGCGGTGTCAGCTATTCCCGTACTGGAGCTATGGCAGGTACTTATTAGCTATTGTTGTAATTTGGACGACATGCCGCAGGGGATAAAATGGGAGGTGTTTTATTAGACGCCGCTGTCAATCATCTGTGCTCTTGGAACTTGTCCATTGACATATAGCGATTACCTCAGAATTACGAAAGCTTAAGAGCCCAAAGCCAAAACTGCGAGAGGGACAGAGGTTCTACTTGATGTCTCCAGTGCTGGAGTTGCAGACACCAAAATGCAGTTCACTTCTGAACCCTCAGAAAGTCCAAGAGTAGTCTACGTCTAACGATTAGCAACAGCAGCGAGCCCAACTTCCTTCCTCTGTGAGAGAACATCTTTCTCCACAATCAAAGTTAAGGGTGTTTTTGTCTTAAATTCTTTTAGCTTCGTTTCTCACATGAATGGTGCTGCTGCTAGCTGCTCACTACCAGGGGTAAGGGAAGAAGAAGCAGAATAAGCATTAGGGGCCAAGAAGCAAGGACCATTGACAATGCTTTCCAAAAGCAGTCCTTTCGCCTCTCAAGGGGTCTTTCTTCCTACCTTTCGTGTCTCTAAGTGAGCGTCAGTTGGTGCTGAGGGAAGGAGCAAGGGCAGTGGCTTCTGCTGCTGCTTAGATTGGTCGCTGTCCTGTGAGAGACTGGTGAGAGGCCATGGCCTGCTCTCACAGCTTACTGGGTATACACTATTCTAATGTGCAGTATGGTCAGTCAGGTGCCTCAGGAACCACAGAACAAGCCAAGCATGCACAATTAAACCAGCCCTGCAGCCAGAAACTCTATGTCCAGAATAAGTTTTCCTTCCAAGCGAAGGCTTTTTTTTCTCCAGCTAACTTCTTTCAGAGCCTCCTTCTCTCCTGTCTGTTGCCCTGTGTTCTTATATTGTGCTCCTCCTACAAGTCCATATGTAGAGAAGCTCGCTTTCCAAGGAGAGCCATAATAAATGAGGTAACTGCCGAGGAGAGCATGCTTTCAACTCAAGAGGGAAAATAAGGGGTAGAAGGAAGTGCTAACAGACAGCACTCAGGGGCTCTGCAGCATCTCTTCTGCCTGGGATAGCAAATGGCTTCATAAAACGCATGCAGCAACAACAACAACAACAACACACACACACACCCCACAGCACCACACCACATACCTATGTACCCAACTATCTCGATTAAACATCTAACACAGTCCTTGAAGTAAGTCCCTAATAGATTCTCAGACACCTTGCAAAAGCTGTCCCTGTGGTTCTATCCATGCCGGTCATTCAGGTCATTCTCCACACCACATCTGTCTCCTTACCCGCCATTTGGATTAAGTACATACTTTCAAATTTGTAGACAGGTGAGGCGTTTTCCAAGAAAGCTGCCTCCCCAGTGCTTCTCTTCAGATCTCCCGGGTGTAGCTACTGCAGGAGAAGGGAGGAGCCTCGGGTGTGTGAGGAAGAACAGGAAGTCGGAATTAATTATACCTTGGTGTAGCTGGCCATTTGAATAACGAATAAAATGGCATTTTCACTTTCAGTTGCTTGCTCCGGGCAAACCGTCTCAGGCTGACATTTCATTCTAATTGGTCAGACATTTTAAATGTGACACTTTGGATTACGATCAAAAGCAGACTTAAAATTTTTTCTTTGGGGAAAAAAAAAGATGTGTTTTTTTTTTTTTTAAAAAATTATGTCATGATGAAAGTATTCTCCTTTGTGATTCCATGAGAAGGCCTGCCTTTACCTGGCAGTTCACCACCACAGAGTGCTTCCATGCTATGTGTCCCAGAGGTACAGGGATGTTACAATATACGAACTGTAAAAGTTGGCTTTAGAAGCATATATGGACTTGGCAAAGGACAAAAATAAAAGAATAAATAAATAAAGTCACTAACTTAAAAAAATACACAAGTGACTCTTACCATAGATTAAAGCATCTTTGAGTACTGTGTGATACTGAGAGAGTGTGGGATGGGGGGAGGGGGCAGCCTTGACATATGGTGTCCATTTACTGAAAGAAATTATGATATTCCTATACTTGGATAGCAAATAATATAGATGTGTTCGGGTATTTTAAAATGTGACTGATGATAGTATCTGTGCCTGTTGTTTTGCAGCAAAGGACAATGTAAGTCCCTAGAGTTGGTCCTGGGAAGGAGGATGCTAAGTTAAATGCAAAGCTGAACATCTCTGCACCAGCTACATCTCTCCTTGGAGTTTCAAGTTTGCATCTATGAGGAGAAAGCATTTTTTTATGATCTTAGCATTTTGATGAGTTACACTTCAGGGAAAATGTCAAAGCATCTCACTTGGTACTAGATAAAAGTGGAAGGCAGCATGCTGTGAGTGTCTGCTGCTGTACATGCATGTTACACACATATGTGTTGTTGCTTAATTTCTTTGCCCAAGCCTGACCCTAGACTCCCCCAAACCTTAGGGTTCCATTGTCCCACTGTCGGTGGATTATTGGGACTTGATCTTAAAATTGCTTCTTGGGTCATGCAGAGAGGTGGCTTAGCACGTAAAATCTCGACAACCTGAGTTTGAGCCCTGGAACCCACACAAAACCTGGATGTGTGGCTGAGCCTGGAACCCCAGCATCCCCAAGGCGCAGTGGGATGTGAGGTTAGGAGAAGTGGTCAGAGCTGTGCTCGCTGGGAGTAGTGGCAGAAAGAAGAGGGATCCTGCCTCAAAAACAAGGTGAAAGGAGATGACTGCATCTCACAAACCGTCCTCTTGACTTCTATGTACAGCCTGTGGCACTTGAGTGCTGACACCCACACACATATATAAAATACATAGATAAATTAATTTTAAAAACTATTAGATTTTGAAAGATCTAGAAAATCCCTCAGATTTTTAATGGCTCAAATTATTCTATATGGCCAAAGACGGAACGGATTGGAATTATGTGGAATAAGTTAGTGAGTTACTCCAGAGCTGAAGGTGGGAGCTAATGGGCAGGGATGCAGTAGAGAGAGAATGTAAGAGTTAGGTGGAGAGTTGATTCAGATCCTATGCTGTTCCCGTTCTTGTAGTAGATGGTTGATGACTGATGCATGAAATTTGTATGACGCATCAAATGCCTGGTGTGCTGGACACTCGGAAATACCAGAGCTCTCTAAATTATGATGTGCCCATTCATAGATTGTCCTCATTTAATCAAGACAGTGAAGCAGATTTCCAGGGACCCATTCATAAGGTTGTTTATTGGAAATGTGTTAGTTGTTGAATGGAACTTACATTCAACCCACACATACACCCACATGCACACACCCACACACATCCAACACACACAATTCAATAGACACACACCTCATTATTTCCCTTTTAATAAACAGATTATGTTGTGAAAATATATCTTTAAAAGTGATTTCATAGTTTGGAAAAAAACAATCTAACACATCAATTAACACGTAACACCCAGACTGTCTTCCAAAAAAAAAAAAAAAGACTTCTGTATTTAATCATTTTCAATAAGAACACTGTCTGTATGTGTGTTCCCATTTTTGTTCCTGGGGCCCATATTTAGCTTCAACTCATGAACACAGAGCCCCTAGCGTTTACAAATCCTTCTGCTGGGAAATCACATGCTACATTCAGATCCAGCGAGGTGTAATTTAGTTTTTCAACAGCACACCTGAGAGCATTAAAGAAACTTGCAAAGTACTGCTGTTAGACCAGAAAATAATTCAGAGAAATGTATTTTGCCCATGAGTTTCAGTAGCTTTCTGCTCTGCACTTCACCCGTTTGCTGATATCTGTTTTAGATTTTCCCTAAATATTCTTCTCATATACATCAACCAAAGACAGTGAAGCCGTCACTCGTAAGTGTGTCTATGAGACACAAGCGTGCTCTTTCTCTACAGGAGGAACTTGCTACTGTGGTTCCAGTGTGTGTGTCAAAGCTGCTTCTCAACTTTGTAATCCCAGACCCTTACTTCTAGAAACAGCAGGTATATCGTATCTACTGCCACCCAGTCCCGGGCACCATCTATTCTCAGCGCTGAGAAGTCAAGAACACTAACGGTACACCATTGGGAAAGTGCTTCTAGCTAATTTGTGACTGTGGGTGGTGTAAGCTTATGTGTGTTGATGTGTGTGTGCTCAAGTGTGTGTGCCCATTTGTGCAAGTGTGTAGAAGCCGTAGGATAGCCCTGGGATTGGTTCTTAGGAGCCCTTTACCTTGTTTTTTTTTTTTTTTTTTTTGAGACAATATCTCTCCTTGGCCTAGAACTCACTAACGGGCTAGGCTGACTGCTTGGTGAGAGGGCCCAGTGATGCGCCCATCTCCACCTCCTAAGGGCTGGGATCACAGTCTGTGTCACCAGATAACTGGTCTTCTTTGTTACTGCAGTTTGCTCTGTTACTTTACACGTACCTAGTTCTGTTTGATGCTGGAGTACTTTGTCTGCATGTACACCTGCACACCAGAAGAGGGCATTAGGTCCCAGTAGAGATGGCTGTGAGCCACCGTATGGTTGCCTGGAGTTGAACTCAGGACCGCCAGAAGAGCAGTGCAGCCCGTGCTCTTAACTGTTGAGCCATCTCTCCAGCCTCAGTTTATTTCTTCATTTTGTGTGTGCTTGAGTGTGTGTGGAGGTCGAAAGTCCACTTGTTGGGATCTGTGCAAACTCTTATGAGTAAGAGGCAAGGTTGGTACTTTTGTAGTCCAGTTTGGCCTGCGAAGCGCTGTGGAGACCGACTGCCTTCCAATGCTCGCTCACTAGGCTCACACCTTTCTAGTGTGAGATGCAGGGGGAGCCATCACACCCAGGTTGACCTCCCGGGGCTCTAACTCAGAGACACCCAGCACCAAGGAGAGTGGCAACGCCTCTCCCTTCCCTTCATCTTTTCCCTGGGAAACATCATTATGTTTTCTGAGTGAATTGGAGCCAAAGCCCTTAATACCTCTAAAATTCTGGTGGGATTAGACATTGTTCTGGCCAGTGACTAAAGAGTTAGCATTGAACATTACAGAGAAAACGTTAAATCTGTTGCCAGGTCATTTACTGCAACGTGAAGAGCTGCAGAAATGAGTGGGCCCAGCTTGCTGGGGCCTAATAATGTAATTGTAGCTGGTGTGTGGAGGAGATGAAGGAATGGCCTCCTAACGCCGCTCTTGAAAGGGGTTTATTGATCCCTGCACAATAACTTTTCAGCGATCATATAACCAACAGTTACGGCTTCATTCCTAAATCAGCAAATATGGACTTCATTCTTTGCCGTTTGCATCAGTCTTCCGATCACAATTAGTGAAGCTCAAACACGACCCTCCAAAGGCCTTCCCACCCTTGTGCATAGGATCTGATTTTCCAAACTTTGGCCCATATATCTACTGATTAGAAAGGCATTCGTAAGCGCCTTGGAACCATCAGAACACACAAGCCATGTGTAAAAAGGCCATGGAAAAAGGGGAAGGCACTGAGATGGCTCAGTAGGTGAAGGTGCTTACTGCCAAGTCTGAGGACCCGAGTTGGATCCCTAGGACTCATACGGTACAGGGAGAGACCTGCCCTCTGCAATCTGGGCTCTGAATCCACACCTGCTTTGTGGGATGGATGCACAAACCCACTCCCAACAAATGAATAAACGTAATGACTTTTAAAGAGCAAAGCACAAAGGAAGATGGGATATGCAAGGCTCCTTTCCATAAAGAAAGCAATAAAGATATATTACTGGACTTTGTAATACGGTAACACAAACCCAGCCTGTGCTCCTCATGTAGGTGGTGGCAGGGGGTGGACATAGGTTTCTGTTTGGGAGCTGTGTGGCCCTACAGTAGGGAAATGAACATATTTAAAACATGTTGAGAATCGCTGCTGGCTTACATGGATTTGGGGTCCCTGTAAGCTCTTCAGAGAGTGCAGCTCCAAGAACTTATGTCATTTGTATCATTTCCAGGAAGTAAGGTTTTGATATACTCACAGGACGCAAAGACACAAAAAGAAAGACAAATAATAACCTTAACACTACTCACACACACGCACACTACAGTCAGAGGGCAGCTAGAGAGGCTGTTCTTATCACGTGGGTTTCAGGGAATGAATGAGCTTGGGTCATCAGGTTGTTGGCAAGTGCCTTAATGGGCTGAACCTTCTCACTGCCCAAGAAACATACTTTTTCCACCTTTTATGTTCTTGCGATCTCTTCTTTAAAAGTTTTTTACCTTTTGTATGTGCGTTCCCGTGAGTGTGGGTGTGCTTGCTTCTGTAGTGATGCCTGAGTTCTAGGACTGCAGGTGTGCACTGCCGCACCCAGCTTTGGGGGAGTCCTGGGATTCAAACTCAGATCCCCAGGCTTGCACAGCAGTTATTTGACCGACTGAGCCCCCTCCATCCCTGCTGTGTTCTCCCAAAGCCACGTTGTTTTATCTGCAGATCCATCCTATGGTGATGAGAATTAAAGAGGACCCTGTGTGCTTAGTGTCTGGTGTGAGCTTGGTCCAGTTTACAGAGTCGCGGGATCTAGCTGTGGCTATGTTTATCTTGGCTAACGGAAGAAACACAGAAAACATGTTAAGAAGGCATGAAAATATTAGTTTTCTGCATTATTCCCACTACCACCCCGATGACATGCTATATTAATATATTTATAATACTGTATTCTGCCCATGAAGCTCTCCCTTGCCATGCAAGTCATTGCACATAGTCACTGTACGAATCACACAGGACCCAACTGAAGACAGCATGGTGGCCTATGTTAACATTCCACACACTTACATACACAACCCAAGAGTCTGATCTACAGATTCAAAGAGACTTTTTAAAATTTATTTAATTTACATTGGTGTGAGGGCATCAGATCCTCTGGAACTGGAGTTACAGACAGTTATGAGCTGCCATGCGAGTGTGCTCTTAAACTGCTGAGCCATCTCTCCAGCCCCTCAAAGGGATTTTAAAAAAAGAAAGCATATCCTGCTGCAGAGAATGTGCAAAATGCCACACTAGGTTGTAAAGGAGGCCATGTAGAATGTGGCACTTTTAGAGCAGAATTCTCTTGTGTCCTCAACAACTCAGCAACTTTGGAAAAAGTGGTTGGCTCTGTGTGGAGTCAGTGTCCCAGGAACACTGTCCCAGGCTTTTCTCCCAAAAATGAATCTCACAGAGGACAGAGGAATCTCACTCCCATCCCCCGAGCAGCCTGGAAATGGACCTTAACATTCTGCTTGACATAGAGAAGCCAGTTACGAAACAAAAGGAAACCTTGAAGATGCAGGAGAGCGCAAGGGGTGTGCTCACTGCAGTGTCTCCTCCAGAGGGGGTCACTGCATGAGGGAAGACACACAAGCAACCCCAACTTTCTAGTTCTTCCCTCCCATGGCCTTGAAGAGAACAAGGTGTCATCCAGAGCTGACAGGTGTCAGGCTTAGGGAGCTGTGGAATATGGTGAGCTCATCTGAAAACTGCAATCCTGATTTGTTTCACTACATCTCTATTAAAAAATCATGACATCAGCATATGACTGAATACTCATGAATATGCATGAGGACTTCTGAATGCAGATGCTCAGGGCTCTAGATGTATACCAAAAGACCGGCCAGCAATAAGCAACAGCATTACCTACCTGTATAAAGATTTGCCCAGTCCCTCCTTAGACTGATTAATAACTGGCCAGTCTCTTCCCTTCTGGAGGATGGTATCTATGTTTCCTTTCCTGGGGGCATTCCCTCACCTTAATGTACTTGCAAGGACCAAAACCACATTCCCTTGTGACAATATTGTACTGATGGAGGTGGGTCTTGTATCTTATCTGTTGCTTTCATTGGTTAATAATAAAGAAACTGCCTCGGCCCTCATAGGACAGAAAATTAGGTAGGTGGAGTAAACAGAAGAGAATGCTGGGAAAAAGAAGCTGAGTCAAGGAGTTGCCATGATTCTCCCGCTCCAGACAGACGCAGGTTAAGATCCTCCCTGGTAAGCCAGCTCGTGGGCTACACAGAATATTAGAAATGGGTTAGAACAATATGTAAGAGCTAGCCAATAAGAAGCTGGAATTAGCCGGGCCAGGCAGTGTTTGAAAGAATACAGTTTCCGTGTAATTATTTCGGGGCATAACCTAGCCATGCGGGCGGCCGGGTGCCAGGGACGCAGCCCTCCCGCCGCTCCTACTTCAACATTGTACTCAAGTGTTTCTCCACAGTAAGAAGGTTCATTATCGTCTTTATAAATTGGATTTCTAATTTTTTTCACTCTAAGTGATAAGCCAGCTGTTTCTAATGAATACGGGAAAATTTACATGCTGAACTTGCTATGTCGTGATGAACAGCTCTCTAGCAGCTACTGGGGACGGCTCGGCCTCCTCCTCTGTATGAACAATCAGGGAGCTCTAGTGAGCAGGACGGAGAATGAAATGAGCTTATGAAGTTGCTCCAGTGGCCTCCAGAGGGTTGATGGGAGAAGGTGCACAATGACATGGTCTTGTTCCAGTGTTCAGTATAGATTAAAGTCAATAAGCAGGGAAAGGCTAAGGATGTTTTTAAAGGCAAATGCATGCAAGTTCCGGCTTTCTTTTCTCTCCTCCTCCTCCTCCTCCTCCTCCTCTTCCAGGGTCTCATCTAGCCCAGGCTAGCCTCAAATACAATATATAGTTAACGGCCATCTCATCCTTCCTCCTCACTTCCCAAGTGCTGAGATTCAGGTGTGCACCACTGTTTCCAGGTTGGAGGCTGTGCCTTGTGCGTGCCAGGCCAGCACTCTGTCCAGTGAGTTACAGCCTCTGTCCAGGAGTTCTCTCACCTGAGGTCTACACTGCAATCAAATGATTATAAGGAGGGGCTTAAACAAAAACCTGCCCAGGACAGTTGTACTTCTGAACGTACAGTGCCTGCTGTCTGCTGGGTTATGTTGCTTGTAGATTTGTTTCCGGGTTGTACTGTTATGGTTTATGTGATGTTTCCAGCAGCCTTAGGAAAGCCATTTTCTTAAAAATAATAAGCATTAATCCTGATCTCTTCTACAGAAGCCAAATGAGCAAGAAAAATACATTAGACTATAATAAATGAATTAGTTTTTCTCATGCATTTTGTATTGTGATTAAATGCAATCAGACGGATGATTCTAATGAATCATCTAGCCTGGTCCTTTTAAAATTTTAAGAGCAACTATTATTTAATTAATTGAATTCTAACATTTATACATCTTTAATGAGTAACACAGTGTCTTTGAAACTGTTAGAAAAAGGAAGAGACATAATTACTATCATTGGATTGGTGGACTTTTCAATTTTATTTTTTCGTTCTTAAACTGTTCTGGCTAAATTTGTTGGGAAACAAAAACAAACAAGCAAAAATCATCTTATAGTTTCAGGATGCTTGCACACAAATACCGGTTTTATATACTATTAATATATACTATTAAAATACTTGCATCCAAGTTTTGGAATCTAGTTACATCAGGATTTGGAGAAGCCATCAGTAATTTAAAAATTGCATTCTTACCAGAGTAGCAGAAAGTTTCTGTGTCACGAAGTGCTAATTCTTGTCTGATAAGACTTAATTAGCAGTTACGCTTAGCTCCTAGCACTTCATACCACCGGATTTCTCGGTTAAGATGCTATTTCTTTCAAGGCAACGAGAAAAAGGCTGTTTCTATCCTTGTTGCTTGGAGCCGTACAATGAAATTCGATGCCCCTGATATCGCAGGGGAAGGCAGAGGCCACTCGCATGTGTTGGCACTGTGCCCCATCTTGATCCATTCTTGGATGCGTCCTGCCCGCCACTTCACAAGTGATGGCTGGAGATTACTTTAGTGTATTTCACTGCAGTGTGTGGACTGGTTCTGGAGAACGGAATGCTTCAGGGGTGAGTGGTAAAGCTGTAAATAGGGGCTGCTAGCTCCAAAATTACAGAACTCAGTCACTTCACGCACTTGTCAAGGCTTGGTAGTGAGGCCTGGGGCTTGTTCCAGTCTAACACAGGAATCCTCCTGTGATTGCTGGTGGCCTCTAAGTCATATGCACTGGCACCCACGGGAGTTCAACTTGGAGGTTTCTGTCCAAGAATGCTTAGCACTGCCTCCGACAGTGCTACTCAAAGGAGAGTCTGGGGGGGGGGGAGGGAGAGATGAAAGAAGGGGGCAGACAGAGCAGCTAATGGGGGATCTGGACCCTTCTTTGTGGGCAGGGAGCTGCCCTGAACAGAATTGGAGACCAACGGGCCTACATCTGGCGAGGTGAGGGAACACATTGCCGCCCCTTGAACAGCAGCCAGCAGGCCACTTTGTCACCTGGTGATAAAGTTGGCTTCTTGCCCGTTTTTCCTTAAAACAGCAAATAACACACAAGGCTCAGCATCCCTGTGAGGTCGTCTCCTAGTTTTTAATAATTCCTTATATTTACTTAGTGCCGTTACTCTCTCCCAGGAGCTAACTAAAAGAGTTTTCCATATGTTACTTCAATAATTCTCATTACGGCCCCTTGCCCGGGCTGGTTAGAGAATGATGCAGATGGGGTTGGCCCTCAGCCTCCCACAAAGGCCCCCGTCTGCAAGCTAACCGTATCCCGTTATTTTAGAGAGCTTGGAAGAAGCCACTACGGTCACAGACAGTCTGACAACCATGATGGACTGCGGAACAACAGCTTCTACTGTCTATCGAGTGCTGGCTCTGTGTGCCACACATTTCCTAAGCACTAGTTGGCTATGAGTGAAGTCAACCCTCCCCAGACTCTAAGAAAGATGGATTATTCACACCCATTTTAAAGAAGAGACCCAAAGAAATTCAGTAACAACTCAAAGTCCCATCAGGAGTGGTGAAACAGAGCCATCCACTCTATCAACCAGTCTACTTAAAGAGACTGAAGTCTTGTCCATTACTCAGTAGGGCCCCCCTACAGGGGACACTTGGGATGCAGTGACTTGATTCACAGATCCAGAATCATATCTGCGCATTAAGCACAAATGACTGAGATGAACTGAGAGTTGAGAGAAACACAATTAGTTTTTAAAGGGTGAAGCTAACAGTTCAGGCTAATACTGTGCTACTGCCATAGGCACTATCCTACTTAATCTTCGTGATGACTCTTGGAAAAAGACCATTGCTTCGTTTTCCAGATTGGGATACTGAAGGTCAGAAAGGCTAAGTAATTTCAGTGTTGGAAAAGTAGAGAGAAAATCTACTTCCCAAGTACATGCAAACCAGATGACACCCCCTTTACTGAAAGGAACAATGTAGATACAAAAAAAGCGAAACAAGTACAGAGGCCACAAAAAGGATACAGAGTTACCAAAAAGGATGGAATCCAGGTCTAGACCCACACTCCTGGGCTTCCATCACTGAATTCTTTTTCTTACAATGGCCGCATGACTTTTTGACTCTGTTCACTCATCAGAGTCAAACAGAAACCAAGTCAGTCTTTGGACCACAGGGATGAATACTGGTGACAACAGTAGGATACCAGGAAAGCAGGTTGCTGATTCTACCTCATTTGTTTACTGTGGGATTCAAGCCTACAACACTTTGGGATGAAGTCAGCCCACCACAAACACTTGAGAAGATACTTAAAGAGCACCTGTCTGACATTTGAAGCCAATGGGACTATTGAGCAACTCTTCCACTCTCTGCAGACACCAGACGATTTGGAAAGAAGAATGACATCCAGGAAGCACAGGCTTTGGCCTCAGGCACACCCAGGCTGAGACCCTAGCTCTGTCATTTCCTCCTATGGAAGCTTGGGAGAGTGAGTCGCTCAAGCCTCCCTTCGCTTCAGTTTCTTAATCAGGAAATGGGGATACCAAGTGCTTCTGTCCTTGGATTAGTAGAACAAAGAAGGAATTAAGTGTGAAGACACTCCCCATCAGAGCTCAGTACAGGCTAACCAACAGCCATGAAGCGAAAATCTTCACGCAATATTGGACTGACAATCTGTGCTTCTACTTCCAAGGTTTTGCTGGACCCCTGGGAACTGCTACACTCGAACTCAACAGTGGTTTCAGTCCGATGCTTTGGATAGTTTTACCACTCCTGATCTCCTAGCCGGGCTTGTTGACACAGAAGACTTTTGTCATTTTCAGCAGATAACATTTCAGAGTACACTGCCAGGACATAGTGGGTGCCTCAATGTGTAGCCTGGTGCGCATGCATGCTGATGACATAAGGAAGTCACGCAGGGCATACTGCGTTCTTCACAATATCCTTAGCAGCAGTAGCAGCAGCAGCAAGACCTTACAGCAGGCCACCATGGCCAGCTGGCTACAATAACTGTTAACACTACAAGGCCAGTTCTGGGATGGCAAGTTCCCTGTAGCTTAATAGAAAAACCAAAAGAAAGAAAGAAAGAAAGAAAGAAAGAAAGAAAGAAAGAAAGAAAGAAAGAAAGAAAGAAAACCATTATTTCCTTTATACTATCCTCAAGTCAGACAATGCAATCCAGATAAGAATTCCACCCAAATGAAATTTTTCCATTGTGGTTAGTAAACCAGCTTTTTCTTTTCTTTTCTTTTCCTTTTCTTCTCTTTTCTCTTCTCTTCTCCTTCCTTCCTTCCTTCCTTCCTTCCTTCCTTCCTTCCTTCCTTCCTTCCTTTCTTTTTTTAGTTGAATCTCAGGGCATTAGGGAAATTCTACACACAGGTAGGGTGTAGAATTTCCCTAATTCCCTGAGATTCTTTAATAAGCCATTTAGCATTAGTATTGTTTCATAGCCTTTCAAGTTACAATTCAACAGGTCTTTAAAAACAACAACAGGCCAGGTGATGGTGGGACAAGCCTTTAATCCCAACACTTGGGAGGCAGAAGTAGGAGGATCTCTGTGAGTTTGAGTCCAGCCTGGTCTATAAGGAGCAAGTTCCAGGAAAGGCTCCAAAGCTACACAGAGAAACCCTGTCTTGAAAAACAAAACAAAACAAACAAAAAATCAAATCAAAACAAAAAAACCATCAATAAAAAGGCTAATAAGACAAACACACACACACACACACACACACACACATACACCAACCAAACAAGCACTCTTAAAATTTTGTACATTAACAGTATTCTAAGACTCTGAGGCTAATCCTCACAAGGCTCAAAACACACCGTTCTCTTCAGTCCCAAGTACTTTTCTGTTTTCCTGCAAAGCTCTCAAGTCAAGGCACACATCTGACAACCTCTCAGGACACTTATTCTAGGAAATTTCTCTTTGGGATGTCACAAGATAATAGAGACGAGGAGAGAGGGTGACACTTGGCAGTGTTATTGCTGTCAAAGCGTAATTTTGTCTCCTGTCCAACTGTCACAATCTGGATATTTCTGATGAAGAGCAGGAAGTGTCAAGTGTGCTGTAAACAGACACCCCACACTTGAGAAAAGGAATGCAAAAATGGCACCCATGGGGCCTGACAACAGAAATGGTGTTTCCATATAAATTTTCAAACACTGTTTACTTTGAGCTCAGATAATTACTTCTCTCCACCCCCCCCCCCGTGTGTGTGTGTGTGTGTGTGTGTGTGTGTGTGTGTGTGTAGCCCTGGCAGTCCTGAAACTCACTTTGCAGACCAGGCTGGCCTCGAACTCACAGAGATAAACCTGTCTCTGCCTCCTGAGTGCTGGGATTAAAGGCGTGCACCACCACAACCTGACTTCTCTTCTCCTATGAAACACCGATAAATGACGGTGGCCTGACACTTCTTGCTTTTGTGCCGGGAAGACCCAAGTTTCTCTGATCAATAGTGGGTCTCTGTCATCTTTCACATTTCACTAGACACCAGGTTTCTAGGTGCCTTGAGAGCATCACAGAGAACCACCTTAAATGTGCACCTTATCAGCAAGGAGGTAAACAGACAGAGTTCATGAGAGGAGTGTACAGTGCTTGGTGTGCGGTTGGTACCCAGGTGATGCTCACGACACTGCCCAGACCTTAGTCTTCCATTAGTCTATGAAAGCACTTGGATTGTAAAGAACAATGGATTCTGAGCTTAGGTGAGGGGTAAGACTTCCCCTTTGAGGGAACTGGCTATGCAGCTTTCTTCATACTTTGTAAGGGATGCTAATGTTGGCGTGCTGGCTAGTTTTATGTCAACTTGACACAGGCTAGGAGTATCTGAAAGAAGGGAATCTCAACTGAGGAAATGTCTCCATAAGATCAGGCTGTATGCAAGCTTGTAGGGCATTTTCTAAGTGATTGATGATGAGAGCCAAGCCCATTGTGGGTGGTCCCATCCCTGGCTGAGTGTTCCTGGGTTCTATAAGAAAGCAGGCTGAGTAAGTCAGGAAGATCAAACCCCTCGATGGCCTCCGTATCAGCTCTTGTCTCCTGGTTTCTGCCCTGTTTGCATTCCTGTCCTGACTCCCTTCAGTGGGCAACAGTGCTGTGGAAGTGTAAGGCAAATAAACCCTTTCCTCTCCACCTTGCTTTGGTCGTGGAGTTTCATCACAGCAATAGCAGCTCTGAGTAGGGCAGGGTTTAATGACAGTAATGGAAGCCCGACTAGGACAGGGTGTGTGTGTACACTTCAAAGGATACCAATGAAAGACTTCACGAAAGCCACCAGACTGTTCATCATTCAGAATTAGGGTCTACTCTAAGACAAGGTTGAAAATGTCTTTTGATCTGGACCTACATTGGACAGAATCAGGTACTATTATTTATCTACAACACAAATGGGAAGCCAAGGCCGAGGACTCAAGAGCGAGATGTAAGACATGTTGGTAAAACTAACAGGACGAGGGCTGTCAGCAGTTTAAACACTCGCCATGCAAGCATATTGACCAGAATCTACACAAATGTGGCAAATCATCTGTAATTTCAACACGGGAAGGTGGAGACGGGATCCCTAGAGCAAGGTGGTTAGCGAGACTAGCCATATAGATGAGCTCCAGGTTTGACTGACTACCTCAATGAATAAGGAAAAGAACAATTGAAAATGATTCTACCATCCACTTGTGGTTCCCATATCCATGCTCACACACATGAACTCTCTCTTTCTCACAAATGTACACCTGTGCCTGAGAACATGTATACAGAAACACATGCCACACACACATGCTCACATACACACACAGAAAGAGAAAAAGCAAACGGGACCAAAAGCAGGTGGCTGGCTCTGTGAGTCATAGCCATGGATGCAGAGGAGCCAGGGAACCTTCCTGTCTGGATTATGGATTTTTTTTCCCCTCTGCTGATTGTCATGTACAAAGGCAAATCTGTTGTATTTAATGGGTATAGTCTGGAAAAGGGATTCTCAATTGTGTGGACTGGCTCTTCCAGACCTTCTAAAGAGCTTGACAAAATGCAGATCCAAGCTGAGATGCTTCTCCAGGCTAAATGAGCTTGCTTGGTAGAGTGCTTTGCCTAGGATGTAGGAAACGTTGGGTTTGATCCACAATATTTCATAATACCATCATGGCAGTACATTCCTATAATGTACCCACCATTCTGGAAGGTAGAAGGATTAGAAGTTCAAGGTCACTCTTAGCTACGTAGCAATCTTGAAGTAGGCCTGGGCTCATGTGAAGAGAGAGAGAGAGAGAGAGAGAGAGAGAGAGAGAGAGAGAGAGAGAGAGAGAGAGAAAAGAGAGAGAGAGACCTTTTCAAATACTGGTTAAAGGAGCTGCACCCATTACTTTGCAAAAAGACATAAAATAAAATGAAACATATATTTCAGAGTTCCACTCAGGCTAATAGATTAGCGTGTCTTGAAGAATTGGCCCTAGAATCTGTATTATTGATAAGTACCCCACTTGTTGGGTTTTGGGTGAATTTTGGGGGGAGGTTGTTTGTATTTTGAGTTTCTAAAATTTTAGAAAATGGGAATCCAGGAACGTATTAGGAATGTAATGACAGGGCACTTGAATTCTGTCTCTGTGTAGTCTTGCGAGTCACTTTACTTCATGACCTTGAATTCTTCACCTCAAACCTGGGGACAGTAAATTTCTGTGCATGGATTGTTGAAGAGAAGGAAAGTAGATGCCATTTGTAAGTGAAAATGCTTGCAATTATTATGTTTCTGGGCCACCGTGAAATCTTGCAAACTTCTGCCATCATGATAAGAATATGATTTTAAACTTGCCTATGTTATGGCTTCTAATTATGCCTTTCCTGCGTGGCTCTTTGGCGGTCTATTTCTCTGCTAAGAGTCTCTAACCTTGTTTGATAGTCAGTTGGAGGGCCTGGTAATGGGAGATGGGCCAACTTGTTTTTCACATTCTGGATCCATAAGGGGAAGAACTGTCATGGGCTGCAAGTTTCCGGGGTCTGCTTTCATTAGGAGTAAATGAATATGCTGTGTAGGACAGTAGCTGTTGTTAACAATTAAGACATGGAAGGGCAAATCGAGTCATATTAGAATCCCCACTGAGTTGATGAATTACAGAAACGGTGGGAGACAAAGGAAAAAACAGCTCAGGAGGAACAGTTCTCGACGATCCCGGAGGAAATGAGCATTATCACGAACACATAAGCAGTGTCTCGCCAAACGAGGATAAGAAGCTGAAAACGAGCCCACGAAGTCCAGCCAGAACCAGACACGAATGTGAGCATTGGCTGCCCCGACCGAAGCACAGTGTGAAGAAACTGTGAGGTCATTGTCACTTTGTAATACCTTTATGGGCCTTCTTTGTCCAGTGTTAGATTTCCCAATTTGAGAACTCCTTGGACTTAGTTCAACAGATAGAAATAAAGATGATGAACATTCTGGAGAAGAAACACCACTGACTGGAAAGCAAAAGGAGCCAGGGTTATTTAATCTAAAGAGAAGAACGCTACGGCGACCGGACTCTTCTGTTCCAGAAGTTAAAGTTGACAATCGCCAGATGTTCTTGAGGAAGAACCATGCTTACGTCTAGCAGAGGGGTTACATGTGTAGCAAAACAAAAATCTTTCTCCTCAACTCTGTCCTCTGCTTTTGCTCATACAAAGAGAGAAAGACACCTTTCCAAATGCTGATCAGATAATATGCATTCAGCGTTTGCATTGTTGTAACCAAAGTATGTATTGGAAACAAGAAATGAGAGCAAAGATTGATTTTGACTTGTGGTTTCTGTCGGTTGTAGTGGGAGGCGGTGCAGAACAGATCCTGCCGAGGCAGGAGGAATCAAGTTGCTGCTCACCTGACTGCGGGCCAGGATGTAAAGGGGTGGGGCTGTGACCAGGAGTAAGCAGAACCTTCCATGGACCCACTTCTACCAGGTACCCTGCATATCCTAAGGGCTCTTGGTGTCTTTAAAACAGTACCACATGTTGGGGATCAAGTCCTCAAAAGTCAAGCCAGTAGAAAATAGTCTAGTTTCAAACCCTAGCAGGGGCTTATTAGAGTGGAATATGGAGATCAAGAAAAAAAATGATAGATTGGGATTATTTGAGAAGCAATAGCAACTGGATTTGGAACCTACCCCTGGTCTGAGACAGAGTTGTGGTTTGGGGCTAGGAATCAGTTATCTTGTAAGTCAGTTTCCTCAGGTGAGAAATAAATATAAGTGACCAGGTGAATTCCACGGTCTCTCACAATTCTGCATATCCATGCTCTGTGCCCAGTGAGAGCAGCATGGCAGCTGTAGTTAACATGCCAAAGTTGTCTGACCACAGCGAAGAAAATAATAAATGTGCTGGGGGACTTGGCACTGATTCCAGTATGCCATAAATAATATGACACCCGTTTGATGGGTTGATGCCATGAGGTGGGTAAATCGCGGAGAGCTACAAGGTCTCATGAAGAAGTATCTGTCTTTGAGAGATTGCAGGCTATTCCAGAGACAGGGATGTGGGAGCCGGAGTGGAGCAGGAGGGGTACCAGGAAGCCAGCTAGGAATGAGGACGGGGATAGGAGAGACTGTGGGCTCATTCTGGAACACACTGATGGGTGTGAGTGTTGGTGTGGCTGCCGAACTCCTATGTTGAAGTCTTTCACCTTCGAGATGATGTCATTAGGATGGAAGAGCTTCTGAAAGAAGTTCAGGGGACCTTGTTAATCTTTCCTCTGTGTGTAACACAATGAGAAACAGCACCCAATGAGCAGGAACACCGATTCTCACTCAGGATACTAAAATGGAGACATCTACTCCTACTACCGTGTAACAATTTTTTGAAGATGAAGGCAGCTTATGTGTCTGACTCATAGCAAACATGAAGAAAACTGAGCTCTGGCGGCAAATGCAATTGAGACAAAGTAAGAGGAGATTAGCAGTGATTTCACACTTTAAAAAGAGGGCCTGAATCTGGACTATTCCTAATGATACAAACTAATTTTTCCATAGCCCACTGACCTGTGTTCCAGGGTTAATTTCTAAGGAGTATCACACATTTACATGGCCACAGTTTGTCCAATTCTCAGGCAAGCAGTTGGGCCTGACCTAAGTAAGCTGAAGAGTTGTAACAATTCCTCACAACTCTCTCCAAAGTCATTGTCTTGGTTACAACATCAACGTCCTGGAAATGAAACATGGACAAGTGATTAATGTTTTAAAAATTATAGCCAAGGTAGCTGAGCAAGGTGAGGCTAAGTCTGATTGCTGGCCATTTTCCAAAGCAGTTGGTGGAATCTAGTGGGTAGTTTTGCCACCAAAACAGTGCTGGGAGACAAGGAAGAGAATTTAAGGTTCCAACTCCTCTGCTCACAGGCAGCAGCCTAGACTGGAGCCCCTTCTCATTCTCACTCTGCCTCTACCACCCACAAACCACCCAACAGCCAGGGGAGCATGGCCGTCTGCTAGCCACTCTCTGCAGATAAAGAGGGTGAGGCTTGCTTCTTTGAATAGCAACGTTCCCACTGCTGTTTCATCGCCTCCTCCAAGAGCCCCAAGCAATAGTAGGGCTCCTAACTCTTTTTCTTATCTCTTAAGACAATTCCTTCCTACCCAGCAAAGTGGGCTAGTGACACTTTGACTGTAAATCTTGACACAGTGCGAATTAGTATTATTTTAAGATAGTAACGTGTGCATCCCAGGCTGGTCTTGAATTCTCCGTATAGCTGAGGATGACCTTGGATTTCTGACCTTCTTCTACCCCCCAAATGCTAAGATTATGGGTGCATACACCACACTCGGTTTATGGAGCCCAGGGCTTTGGGCATGTTAGGTTAAGCACTCCAGTTGAGCAACCCCTTAGTCCCTCAACATCCATTTCTATTAAGGCAAGACCCAAACTTCAAAGCATGCAAGCCAGAGGTCCCACTGAGCGCTGAAATTTCTCATTTCTCTCTCCCATTCTCACCGCAGTGTGTGCTCAGATGCTCTTCCCGGGCCAGCCCCCTTTCTGCATTGGGATGTAAAAAAAAAATGAATCTGTATTTTCCTTTCAAAATAGATAGAGTTCTTCTGGAAAGTGAGGAATATGACTAAGTGATTTCTTAAAGTCCTTTCCAGCCAGTGATTCATCAGACATAGAATTTGAACTTGGAATGGTCTACCCTATTCTGAGCCAAATGTCTCATTTTTGCAAATGAGGAGAGTGAGGTCCATAGAGGTTAAGAGTTGTGGGGGCTGCCTGCTACAGTGAAAAAAAAAAGATGGGATTTGAAGTTTTAAAAGTTATGAATTTGGGATCAAATGCCAACACAGACTTGCTGTGTGACCTTGAAAACATCAGTAACCCCCATCACTACAGTTACCTATTTTGTTTATTGTCTAATGTCAGCCTGAGGCTACACCATCTGTGAAGAACACAATAAAATGACAAAACACAGTCTGAGCCTGGCCCGTGTGTTGCATTTCTATTTGATTTCTCCAAGGTTACAAACAAAACCAGCATCTTCAATTCCAGGGCCATTTGATTCCCATCATCCGGTACTGTCTCCTCGCCCACCCTCTTCTGTGGTTAGGTTTTCTCATAAGCCACCACACTAGTCTGACCTGTGCATGCTTCCTTTGAGCCTCTTGGATGCACCAGGCTCCAGTCGTGGGAATTCAGATTGACTTTGATGGACTGCAGAGCTGCAGAGCCGCAACTATGATGTCTTGTTAGCGACATGCAAGCACCCTTCCATACTATCCTAGTGATGGATCTCAGATGCCAAGCTGACAGCGGCTAGCAGTCGGGTTATGTTCTGGAGCCAACTTCCCAAGCGGCATAGCTTCTCTAAGCAGATCCGTAACATCAGACCGGAACTTGAGAGATGGCTTTGGAGTAGCCTTTGGACTCCCAGGTTGCGGCACACACATACTTTAGTTGGGATAGGATGGGTGTAAGCCACAGAATGAAGTAATAACAGACATTTTAAGATCATGTGGGACACAAATTTGTTGACTTGTTTGCTGGTGAGAGGTGGTTGACGGTGCCAACCTACGGTGATCTGCTTAGGTAGAAGGTGGTGGTAGATTGGTCTCACAAGTGAAGCATGGGTCCAAGGGTCGTGTGTTTCCAAAGACCACTAACGAGAAGAGCACACTGGTCTCTGAGCTCATTTCACCATTATCTGTGCATTAGGAAAGATTGTACATTTTGTTTGACTCCATTATCAATCACAGGACATACTGAATCCGCAGGAGGTTACCCCAAATCATTTCTTCCACTTATCAAGTATGATGTACCTCCCGAACTGACATTTTGTGACCCTTTGTTCAACCTGGCACTGGCTTCGTGTGTCACTGACACTCTTCTCAGCTCAGTGTTGGGCATCCTTCTTCAACTGATTGAGAAGAGCGGAGTCCCTTCTTCACCAGTGATCCCAAGGGTGCCACCATTTGCTCCATTTCCCACCGTTTTCTTGAGCACGAAAAGTTTTTCCAATTTCCAGAAAGAGGAGGGTCAAGCTTACGATAAATAGGGAGGACTGCTTTTTGCCATAAGCCATAAAAACGAAGAAAAAAAAATGAAATGGGGGAGGGACCACTGCGAGCCAGTTCACTCAACAGTTTCCATGTTAAAAAGAAGTTGAAGTTGGAGCCATGTGGTCTCAATAAAGTAGTAAAATATATTTTCTTACCCTACACTTCATGTGCCCATAACCTTCCTTTTAAATCATCTCTAACCAGTCCCAAATCACTCTGACCGCAAATCATTTGGTGGCTTTGGTCTCCAGGCAATGGAATGTGCTGGAGCAGACGGGGAGTCGCTACCAAGTGCACTCAGAGGGAGCTTCCACCCCACCCCTGCCCCCCAGGCGCACAGACCCCAGCAAGAGCCTTGAAAGTTCTGCACTGAGATAGCACATGACATCATGGCTCAATCATTCCAGAAAACACCACACACACACACACACACACACACAACTGCAAGGGCTGCAGAACGGCAGGCAGCGCAACATGACACAAACCACGGTGGGCAAATAGAGCCCAAGAACTGCTTTCCTTAAGAAAACACTCACAAATACCACAGGCAGGCAAGCAGAGGCACATTTAATTACATTTACAGAAACCCATTGTATCCATCAGCCCCACCAATTTCAGAGCTGACCAGTGAGTGGGAAGGTCACCCACTGAGGCTGTCCTGGAGATGGGACAGCCAGGAGAGCCTGAAGTTACGTCCAGGTATCACAGAACTTGTGAAACTGTGCAATCGGCTGCTAAATCTTGACTGAATTTCCAAGAGAGCTCGACCCTCTGCAGTATCTGTCTTTGTGTGTGTAGTTGCGGAGTTAAGAGAGGCCCACGGTGCTAGAAATCAATTATTCAATTCATAACTAATTGATGAGACACCTAGCTAAGCTGTCTCAGGCACAAACCAAACTCTTGCGACTGCCATCTGCTGTCACATCTGAGGATCCAGCCTTTTGTTTTGCAAGTGCAACTGGATCTTTTGTTTGTTTATTTTATTTTTTAAAGGAACTCTCCAAAGAGTTAAGTATACAGTCTTTGAAGGGATGGTGAATGCATTGGGTGTGCCTGTAGGCACCTCTGGGAAACGAAGTCCAACACTCATTGGCACAGTATGATGAAGGATTGAGGGGAAAACATGTTCCAAATAAAAGCACTATTTTAGAGTACCCAGCTATCATCTTACAGCAATTGCTGGAGCAAGCATTTGAAAGGAGGCCCTGAAGAGCTAGGAGACAAGAAGGATATGTCTAGATGGCCCCCAAACTTTCCAGTTTTCACCCTCTAGAATCGCCACTGCTGATTCTAGTAAAAGGAGATTTGTGGTGAAAGGAGCAGGGGACCCAGCAAAATCATAAAACAAAAATATCAAGCTGCAAACGTAAACAATGTAATGTTCAAAGTAGGTCTCATACCTTAGGCGACAAAGAAAAAAAACTGTACAGCAACTATAGACATCTATGTCTGCTAGCTATAATCTTTTCTGAGACATGTTATTTTACATCCCGGTAATGTGTGTGTAGCAACCGTCTTCTTCATCAGATACACTGGGGATAACTGTTTATTTCAGCTGGGGGTGGGAACAGCCCAAATGCATGCTGGTCATATCTTTCTGTAAGCTCTAAAACAATGGTGGGGAGAAAATGCAAGACTCCCAGGCTACTGAAAATAACCTGTTTGCTATTACTTGTACTGTTATAAGCCTAGGACTCCCCCCCCCCTCTCTTTCTAATTGCTGGGTTCAGCAGAGATTTCCCATGGATTTATCAGCAGCAGAAATAAACATGCATTTAGCTGAGCTCTACTTGGAAGTGTTAGGAAGGGCTATTCAAAGTCTGTTTTCATCTTGTGGTTAGGAATTCCACGTGAACTTGCTAGGATGGTAAGCTACATTCCAGTATCCTGATGATTCTGTCAATCATAGAAGGGGGGAGTAAACACCATCTATCCGTGGAGAACAGCCCCTTTATCATATGACCCTCCCTCTTGCTGCCTTCGGTACAAGACACTATTACCCTTCCTCTTCATCGGAAACCTACCACAGAGATTCTAGAATCGGTCATTTCCAGAACTTCCCCCCCCCCAAAAAAATGGAATCCTTGTCAAGTAATGCATCA
Organism: Alexandromys fortis; assembly: GCF_014885135.2. NCBI lineage: Eukaryota > Metazoa > Chordata > Mammalia > Rodentia > Cricetidae > Alexandromys > Alexandromys fortis. The sequence goes on from NW_026068009.1 coordinate 3,996,261, forward strand.
GATGGGGAAGCAGGGTGGGGGTCGGGGGAGCGGGACATGGGGGAGTTCAGTCTTCTGCTCCCAGTCTTTCCATGGTAGAGAAGTCGTCAGGAATGCACTCCTTGCTATTGTATTCTGCCTGCCACTTGTTCCTAGAACCACAGCCAACTGCATGCTAACTAATGAGAGAGAGGGACTCAGTCCAAAGGGCTTCCAAGAGAAAAGGGGAGCTGGGAAAGTAGCTGTAGATTTTGTTAGACAAAGGATTGCAATCGAGTGAGACCCAAGAAAACAAGCTTATAGGACACTGAAGGACAGCAGAGGTGAAAACCGCCGAGTTTTCTAAGAGGGGGAAAAAAAGAACCGGAAAAACAACAATAAAAACTCTCCAAACACAAAGATCAACCTCAAACTTTCCCTGAGATAAAGCGTTTCCAGCTAGAACTCATTCAGCCGCCACCGAGTGGTTCAGGCTGTCAGAAGCGGCTCGTCTTGTCAAAGTTTCCTTCTGGTGCAGCCAGGGGTGCCGCAGATGAGAAATTAGATGAAAACCCATCCCAAAGTTTTGCTTCAGGGGCGTGCAGTGGAAGAAAGTAGCACGTTAAGACCGGGGTGGGGGTGGACAAAGAGGGCAGAGATGTAACCTCACGCCCTTCTCCCCTCCCCCACCCAACCCTAACAACAGAGAAGTCTGGTGGAGTAGGGCCCTCTGCCTGTTCTCTGTAAGGGTTTTAAAGGATCGGGGGACCTTGTGCAACTTCGCGGCTCTGCACGGATCAAACGCTGCCACTTACCAGCTGGGCACCGAACACTCTCTGCACACCCGCCGAAGCAGCTCCTCTGGGCTCCTTCGGATCCCGCCCGCTCTCCTTGTGCAATTTGAGGGCTTGAGATATCGGAGCAGGGGAACACACAGGCAGCGGGGTCGCCTAGTGCTGGGCTCCCAGCAGCCTGTGGTGGAGACGCAGTGAGGACGTGGTCTCCCCAGTCCCGCCGTCCGAGCCAGGCAGCTGGACTGCAGCCGCGCGAGTGCACCGCGTCTGCAGAGGGGCGCGTGTGCGCCGGGTGTGAGCAAGTGAGCGAGAGGAAGAGAGAGAGAGAGGTAGAAAAGGATCCAGCCGCTGCTGGGGAGGGGGAGAGGGCGAGGGTGTGTCCTGGGCAGGAATGTTGTTAATGTCCAGAAATAACGCCCCTCTCTCCTGCCCTGCTTAGACGTCCAAAGGCTTTTGTTTAGTCCAGGGTGGGAGGATCACAATCACCCACTACTGAAGTGACAAGCTAGTCCCAGTCCCAGACAAGTTCCGAAGCCACCAGCCAGGTCAGCCTCAGCTTGAAGCCCTTCCTAGACACCTCAGCTCATTTCACAAGGGTGGCAAGTCTTTACACACCTGGGGGAGCAATTAGGCGACACCAGCTCTCACCTTCACCTCCTTTATATCCCCATCCATGACGATCACGTGTATGTCCCTCCTCCTAAGTTAAATCTCTCCTGCCAGTCTATAAATTAATCACCATGTCACACAGGGAGCCCTTATGAACGGGAATGCGGAGAATAAATCTGGTCTTTGTTCTTTTTTGATGTTGAACAAGCCTGCCATTAATCAACTCTTTTCCTCAGCATCCAAGTCGCGATTCACTGAGTGGACATGGGCAGTTCTCCTGCAGTCCTGCCCCATTACATCGTGTCACAGTGACTCAGTCACTGTCCAGATGGCCATGGCCGAGAAGCAATAGGAAAACTCGACAGACCTCTTAAAGCCTTCCTACCTGCCAGCTCTCACCCCCCACCTGGCAGACTTGCCTTAAGACACTGGGAGCGCTGACCTCACCACGGGCTGGATTCCCCATCTTCGCATTCCAGAATTAGCCTGCCCGAGACACAGCAACCCAGGATTGGATTTGGCAATTTGGAGAAGAAACCCATAAGGGACCAATGAAGCTATTAATTTAAATAGAGTCCATAAAATGTCAAAGGCATGACAGATTCTTGAAGTCAATTAGGAGCCTTATCAGAGCATGGACTCCAAAAATAGAGTCATCCCGAGAGGTCCAAGCAGAGATAACAAGAGGCATGTTTGGAAGTAAACACATCGAAAGAGCGCTGGTCCATCTCTAGCTCACATTTATTATCCTGAGGAAGGGATGGCTCATGAAATATTGGATATTTTCCCCTTCCTTATTAAATTTTCCCCTTCCTTTGGGAATCATTGCTGAGCTAATAAGGTTGAGGTTGCTTCCAATGGGAAGATACTCCGGGTTTGGCAAGTCCAGTCTCTTCTCAAACATCTTTTTACTTGTTGTCTCTGCCCGTCAGTTTTCCTGGGGTTACAGAGTCAAATGTTGTTCCTCTGAACGGCAGCAGAGGGAACAGAGGAGTTTTGAGTTGCGCTTGTTCCTCTCTCATCTCTGGAAGGAGTCGGGAGAAGAGCCTTTCTTCTGTGAGTCGGAAGGCATTCTGCTAATTGAAGGCACAGGCTAAAACAAAGGGATCTTGGCACGTGTTTCCCCTAAGCAGAGAAACTTGAGTACCCCTGAGTCCACACTTGCTGAAAAGGTAAACATTTTAGGCTTCTGAAATGCAGTCTCAAAGATGGGGGCCTTTCTGGGCTCCCTTGTGTGAGTGTGGATGATAATGAAAGTTGGGTGGAATCGGTTCCCCATTTTTGGGACCCAAGGAGCTACCTTTGGGCGCAGCTATCAGGTGCCCAATGTTCATGGAAGCCCTGCCCTTGATCTCCACAATCAGCCAATTGTTTAAGCTTCAATTGGAAGTGTTGCCACTGCTAACCATTCTTCAGGGTTTCCCAGACCAGGAGAGAGAGGGTGACAAATTTCTTCCTGTGTGGTTCAAGGAGGGGCGGGGAGCTTGCTCAAACCACAAACTCCTGAGCTCTCCTCACAGCTACTGCTAAGACAATGGCTTCTTCTTACAAAAGGAAATGAATAACCAGCAGGGGGAGCACACGGCTAGTCCAGCACTCAGGAGGCAGAGGCAGGTTTCTGTGCGTTTCAATGCTAGCCTGATCACATAGCAAGTTCTAGGGCAGCCAGGACTACATAGAGACCCAGTCTCCAAAGACCGAAAAAAAATTGTTTTTTTGAATAAGCAACAATTCATATAATTTAAACAAAAACAAATGCACGACACTCTTGCCTACACCCTTTCATGGGTTCATGGTGATATTCGTTTTCCCTGTAGGCCTCCCGATTTCTTTAAGTATATGGATACAGAAAACACTTTCTTTTTTCTTTGGAAAATAAAACATTCAGAACTATTACTGGACTTTATCCCCCCCCCTTTTACTTTAGATTCTTTTCTATTATGTGCTTCTCTGTCCCCCTGCCACCATTCAGTTCAAAATAAACCCTCTTCAGCATCTAGTACCCACCTTCTTCTGTATATGTTAGTGACAAGGAATTGGAGAAATTGGCTTTTCTCCCTCTATGGCATCTGTATCTGGGGGAGGGGCATTAAGCAGATTATAAACATTGTCAGGGTCACTGTTGTTGTGATGAAACATCACTATCTGGGGAGGAAAGCGTTTATTCGGCTTACACTTCCATATCGCTGTTCATCAATTGAGGAACTCAGTACCGGAACTCAAACAGGCCAGGGACCCGGAGGCAGGAACTGAGGCAGAGGCTGTGGAGGAATCCTGCTTACTGGCTCAGCCTGCTTTCTAGGACCGCTAGCCCAGGGATGGCCTTACCCACAACGATCTGATTCCTCCCTCACCAATCACTAATTAAGAAAATGCTCTACCAGATGGATAAAACTAGAAAAAAAAATCATCCTGAGTGAGGCAACTCAGATCCAGAAAGATAAACATGGTATGTACTCATGAGTAAGTGGATATTAGCTGTTAAGTAACATATAACCATGCTATCTATAATCCACAGATTCAGAGAGGCTGGTAACAAGGAGGGCTCTGGGGGATCTCTCTGGGAAGGGAAATATGATGGATTTGCATGTGGACTGGGGGTAGGAGAGATGCAAATAGAGGCAATCTATGTGGACTGGGGGAGGGAGGGGTGGAAGGAGAGACTACTGGAATTGGGGAGCACTGGGGGATGATGTGGAAATTCCCTGGACCCTGTGAGGGAGACACAAGTGAGGGCTTCTAGTAATGGAGAATACGGAACCTGAACCAGCCATCTTCTGTGATGTGGGATACAGAGCCTGAACCAGCTATCTTCTATAACCAGATAAGGCTTTAAGGCGTGGGACTTGAACACCAACCCAGCCACAAAACCTTCAACCTACAAGCTGCCCTGCCTACAAGAAGTGCTGGGGCCATGGTGGCTCACCATTGTGGCTCAGAGCTTGTGGGAGTGGCCAATCAATGAGTGGTCTAAATTGAGGCCCACACTAAAAGAGGGAACCCAAGCTCCACACTGCCTGGATGGCCAGAAACCAGAAACTGGTTGGCCTAGATACCTAGGATAGAATTAGACATGACTAATCTAAAACAAAAACAACAAAACAACAACAACAACAACAAAGCAGTGAAATGATTTCTAAGGACATCTACTCTACTTATAGATTGGCACCTAGCCTAATCACCATCAGAGACGCTTTCACCAGCAGCTAATGGGAGCAGATGCAGAGACCCACAGACAAAGACTAGGCCGAAAGAGTATAAATTGGAGATCTCCATTGGGTTCCTCCTTCTTGGAGCTGGGGAGCAACAAAGAAGGGAGAGGAAGAATTGTAGGAGCCAGAGGGCCCCAGGATACCAGGAGAACCCAGTCCACAGCATCAACTAAGCAGGGCTCATGGAGACTTAGAGACTGAAGCAGCAAGCATGGAGTCTGCATGGGTCTGTCCTGGGTCCTCTGGATAGATGTTGAGGCTGTCTAGGTTGGGGTGTTTATGGGACTCCCAATAGCGGGAGTGCATCTTTTTTGCTTGTTTGTTTGTTTCTTTGTTTTTGAGACAAGGTTTCTCTGTAATTTTAGAGCCTGTCCTGTAACTCACTCTTATAGACCAGGCTGTCCTCGAACTCACAGAGATCTGCTTGCCTCTGCCTCCCGAGTGCTGGGATTAAAGGTGTGCACCACCATTGCCAGGCTCTTACTGCATTTTATTATACTGTGTTCTGTTGATATCCCTGGGAGGTCTGCTCTTCTTTGAAGGGAAACAGAGGAGCAGTGGATCTGGGGGGGGGGGAAGGGAGGTGTGTGGGGGAACTGGGAGGAGTGGAGGGAGAGGAGGCTTTGCTCAGGATCTATTATATGAGATAAGAATAAATAAAGAGAAAAAAGAAAGTGCCCTCCGGCAGTGGTTCTCAACCCATCAGCTATCTTGCATATCAGATGTTTGCATTCTGACTCATAACAGCAGAAAAAATATATTTATGAGGTAGTAGCAAAATAATTATATAGTAGGGGGTCATCACAACATGAGGAACTGTATTTAAAGTGATGCAACATTACAAAGGTTGAGAACCACAGGCTTGCCCACAGCCTGATCTTACGGAGGCATTTTTCAATTGAGGTTCCCATCTCTCCAATGATTCGGGCCTGTGCCAAGCTGACATTAAACTAGCCAGCACAAGCATCTGCAAGGAAACAATACATTATACTAAAGCATAATAGGAGCATCTGAGAAAAGTATAGCAAGATTATAAGGAGGACTAGAATGTGGGAGATTTATGATTTGGGATGGCATGGTGAGTGTCGCTTAACCAAGAAAGTGACCTCCTTTGAGCAAAGACATGATGGCGGTGAATAGGTGAGCTTCAGGATTGTTTGGTGAAGGAGGGGTCAGGTAGTGCACAGGTATAAAGGGTGCTATGTAGACTACAGGTGGAGGACAGCGGAGAGGCCAGGGTGGTGGAGCAGGAAACTTGAAGCAGAATGCCACCGGAAGTCAGACAGACAGTGGGCAATCCAGAGGTATAGTAACTGAAAGCTAGCGCAAGAAAGTTTTGACTGATGACAACTTTGCTGGAGAGGCTGTGGGATAAAGATAACACTCCTGAATTGCTGATGGGGATGCAAGTTGGAACAGCCCCTTTGGATGTCAGTGTGGTGATTTCTCAAAAAATTAGTAAACAACCTTCCTCAAGACCGAGTAATACCACTTTTGGGTACATATCCAAAGGATGCTCAATCATGCCACAAGGACATGTTCTCAACTATGTTCATAGCAGCATTGCTTGTCATAGATAGAACCTGGAAACAAACTAAATGCCCCTCAACCGAAGAATGGATAAGGAAAATGTGGTACGTTTACACAATGGAGTACTATACAGCAGAAAAAATAATGACATATTGAATTTTGCAGGCAAATGGATGGAGCTAGAAAACATCCTTTTGAGTAGGGTAATACAGACCCAGAAAGACAATTATCAATGTTCTCACTCATAAGGGGTTTTTAAACATAAAGCAAAGAAAACCAGCTCACAAATCACAATCCCAGAGAACCTAGACAACAGTAAGGATCCCAAGAGAGACATACATAAACCTAGTCTACATAGGAAGTAGAAAAAGACAAGATCTCCTGAGTAAATCTGGAGCAGGGGGACCTTGTGAGAGGATTGAAGAGGAGGGGAGAGGCAGAGAGGAGATCAGAGAAAAATGTAGAGCTCAATAAAAATCAATAAAAAAGAAAACTTTGACTTTTATTCTTTTAACTTTTTGCATGTGTATGTGCATGTATCATATATATACAAGCATGCACATACACATATATAGTATATATATAGTATAATATATATGTACACACACATATATTATATATATTATATATTATATATATTATATATTATATATATTATATATATTATATATATATATAATGTGAGGCTGTATGTGTGGAGGACAGGTTGGTGTCTGGAGTCTTCCCTGACTGTTCTTTCCCTTCTGTATTGAGTCTCTCTCCCAGAACCCATAACGCTGTGATCAGTGGTCTAGCTGGCCTGTTTGCTATGGGGATGTCTTGCCTAACTCTAGGGCACTTTGATTACAGGCTGGCTTCCATTTCCACCTGCCATCTACTCATGGATCCTGGAGATCTGAATTCTCGAACTTGTGGTTGAGTTGCAAGCTCTTTACCCAGCAAGCTAGTTCCGTAGCCCCTTGATTTATTCTTGGAGCACTAGGGAGACATTGGAGCGTCTTCAGCATGACACACACACACTGCATAGAGAACATACTCATGTTTAAGGTTGCATATTTCCTTTTATAAATGCAGTATGATGTATTTAGTAAGGATCCCAATGATAGACATCTGAGTTGTTTCCAAACATTAGACAATGTTTTAGACACCCATGGATGATATTTTACACTTGTGCAAGTAGATTTGTGGTACTGATTCCCACAAGTGGGATTACTACATTTTCCATTTCAGATTTTGATAGATGCAGCCAAATTGCCCATCAGAGGGTGGATCCAATTTACGCTCCCACTAGTAATATTCTAGCCATCTTCAAGAACGCTGTAGCCTTCCCAACAGAGTATGCAATTAAACTTCTGGACTGTGGCCAATCTGATAGGTGAAAAGTGATGTCTCAGGAGAATTCGGATTTGCATTTTTGATTTTGAGTGAGTCTGAGCAACTTTTCATACACTTGGCACCCATACAGCTTTTTTTTTTTTTGTAGTGGCCTATTGATGATGGGCCCTTCCCATTTTCTTCTGGAGTCTTTGACTATTTCTCTAGAGTTTCTTACAACCAAATATCATTAAGGAGATATCACTCTGTTTTATGAGGGCTGTTTTACCTCCTGTCTATAGACTTGGCTGATAATGTCCTGTGATAGTTCTAAGTTTGAATTATTCTACAGTTTTTGAATTATTTACCCATTTAAAAACATACACACAGTTAGGACGGTCCTTCCTATCTATATTCTTGTTCATTGATTAATTAACTAATAAATTAATTTCTTACATGTGGGGGGATGTGGGTGCATGGTATCGGGGGTCTAGTATGCAGGTCAAAGGATAACTTCTACTATATGGGTTTGGGGAATAAAATTCAGGTCCTCAGGCCATCAGACTGGAGGATAACACACTTCCATGCCAAGCCATCTCTCCAGTCCACATGTTTCATCTTTAACATTGAAATATTTTAGTATGTGTGATGGTTTGAATGAAAATGACCCCCATAGGTCCACAGAGAGTGGCCTTTCTAGGAGGTGTGGCTTTGTTGTAGTTGGTGTGGCCTTGTTGTAGTAGGTGTGGCCTTGTTGTAGTAGGTGTGGCCTTGTTGGATGAGGACTGTCACTGAGGATGGGCTTTGAGGGGTTCAGATGCTAAAGCCATGCCCAATATGACCCTCTTTTTTTAGCTACTTGCCAATGTGGATGTGGAATTCTCAGCTCCTCCAGCACCATGTCTGCCTACATTCTTCCACATTTCACACCATGCTCACAACGAACTAAACTTCTGAACTATAAGCCACCCCAACTAAATGTTTTCCAATTAAATAGTTGCTGTGGTCATGGCCTCTCTTCACAGTGATGGAACACTAAGCAGTATGTACTTTATCCCTGCTTAGTTTATAAAGTATTAAGAAGGGATTCTGTTTTATTTTATTTCAGATAATGACCATATCCTACTACCTACCACTTTTCACAGAAACAATGAAAAAATATTTCAATTACATTTAAAAACCCACACAAAGACATTTTCTCACCTCGATCATTTTTCAGCATCAAACTTTATACTATGTCTATAATATTGACCAATATCTTTCCTGAACTATTCTGCCTTTCAAACTGAATCTTCATTTCAACTGAACAACTCATAATCCACCCCCTTCCAGCCTCCAGTCACAGTTTTTGCCTCTGATTTAGTAAATTTAACTGCTTTACAGACTACATAGAGGTGAATCACACAGCATTTTTCATCCGGCGACAGGTTTTTGTCATAGTGCAATGTCCTCAAAGTTCCTATGTACTGGACATATAGCACATGACTGACTGCTCCTTCTTCATGGTTAAATAATATTCCACACAAGCATACACAGTCTTTATTTATGCATCTGTTGGTACACATTTGGATCAACTGCTCTTGGCTATTGTTAATAATCCTGCTGTGAACATGGACGAGCAAATGATTCTTCAAGATCCTGCTTTTAGTTCCTGTGAATGGGATGTGGCATTTTCATTTTATTTATTAATCTTTTAAGGATTTTTCATAGTTGTACTATCGTCCATTCCCACCAACAGTAGATGTGAGTTCTGATTCTCCAGATCCTCATCGGCACTTGCTCTCTACGCTTTTGGTGTTGACTGTGCCACTGGGTATGAGATACTGAGGCACTAGGCAATCCAGACTATATAGGAACTGGAAGCAGTGTAAGAATTTTTGACTCTTATTCTTTTATTTATTTATTTTTGTGTGATATGATTGACTATACATATGCATTTACTTGCATCCATGTATGTGTGGACACCAGAAGTTGATAGCTGGAGACTTTCCCAATTGCTCTCTACCTTATATATTGAGGCTAAGTCTCTCAGTGGAACCCAGAGCTCAGAACTCAAACACTGTGGTCTGGAGTTTCATTTATTTAATTTTGATATCGGACAACTTTTCATTTGTGTCTTACTTGAGTCCTCTCTATGGAAAGCTCTATACTTAAGTCTATCTTTCAAGTGGATCATCTTTTTGTTGTTGAACTGCAGATGGTCTTTATATATTCTAGATATAAGTGCTTATTAGATCCATGATTTGGAAATACCTTTCTCAAATTCTACTGGTGCGCTTCTTGCTCTGTGAATTGGTCACAGAGCCAAGTCTGAATGGATGCTTTGATGCCCGTGCTTTGCCTCAACAACTCCTTCATCCTCCTTCGTGAGATGCTGTGTTTACCCTGAGGGGGCAGTCACTGGACTCCCATTCTCTTTCTTTGTTGTCATATCAACACTGTTTTAAAGTATCAAGGCTGTTTGTTTTAATATCTGATAGGGCTCTGAAAACCTTTTGTATATGGCATTTTTTTTTTTGAGACAGTGTCTTGTGGATACCGGGCTCCTCTTGAACTTGCTATATAGCCAAAGATAACCTGAAACTCTTTCCCCTCCTAAGTGCCGGGATTACAGACACGTGCCATCAGAACTGGTTTATGCAGAGCTCTGGATTTAACTCAGGGCTTCTTGAATGTGAACTCAGAGATTATTACAGAGATTATTTTCCCCATTCATGATGGACATAGAATGATAAACTATCATACTAAGGAGAGACATATTAATTTGATCTTATTTTACTAAAAAGGTATTGTTCTGGTAGTCAAATGGTCATTATCTTTTGTCCAAATGCTTTGGGGGGGGCGTCCTTAGAAGTTATCACAAAACATTTCCATTTAAATATGCTAATTAGAGGATAGTAACAGATTTCCTAATAATGAACTGTTCTTGTGTTATTATCATAAAACTACAGGACTATGGAGATTTAATATTTAATGTGCTGACAGGTGCTGTTTGCTAGCAATTTATTTGGGGTTTTTACACTTGTTTTGTCAATTAAAATTTTTCATTTATTCAGAGAGTTATTTATCTATTTGTCGTATGCGAATGTCATTGTATACACCGTGGTGCACACATAGCGATCAAAGAATCCTTTGCATCATGTGGGCTCTGGGTATTGAACTTGAGTCGCCAGGCCTGGTGACACAAGTGTTTTTTAACTGCCGCACAGCTCACAACTGGAACTTCAGTCATTTTTATTTCTGCCTTGTGATCAAAGAATGAAGTTTTGCCGGGACTTCAGCTCAGTAGTGGAATGTTTGCTTAGCATGGGAGAGGATGTACATCCTACCATGGGAGACGACCTGGGTCTACATTCCAGTGCCATAAAATAAAATAAAATAAAATAAGAAGGGAGAGAAAGAGAGAGAGAGAGAGAGAGAGAGAGAGAGAGAGAGAGAGAGAGAGAGAGAGGGGTTTCTTCTTTGTGGAGTAAAGTATGGTCAATTCTGTGTATGTTTCTTTGTTCAGTTAAAAACTAATTATGTGTAGGATAAATTGGATAACCAGTGTCTTATAATTTATTATGTTCTAGTTATATATATTTTGGAAGTTCACAGATATACCATCGACTGACAGCTTTCTCTCATAATCTCTGTAATTTTTGTTTTACAGGGTGGCTGCTGTGTTATTTAATGAAAGTGTATTAACCACTCTTCCCATGCAGTACCACCCAGCACCTCTTCTCATCCTGTTTCTCCACTGCCCTCCATCGACCTCCTCTGACGTCCTTACTTGATTATATTATGCTGTCTTTGCCCACTGCGTCTTCCTCATCCCTTCACACCGATGCGCTCTGCACTGCTCTGCTCTAGCCCTTTCTCCCTCCCATCTTTTCCCTCCTTCTCCTCTCCCTTCTCCCTTGGTTTTTGAACTTAGGGTCTGTAGCTGCCGTTCTGGTCCCCTGCACTGTGCTGTATTTCCAGCCTTCTGCCATGAATCCTCAGAGTAAGAGCCCCAGTTGTATGAAGAGGAATGTTTACCAGTACAGTCTGAGCTCCTAACATACAATCTGCTTGCATGAATACCAAACTATCATCTCATGAACAAAAGTTTGTGTACTTATGGTATTTTTTTTCAGGAGCTCCAATTAGTTCCATAATGATGCTTTTAAGCGACTTCCAGGGACAGGTGACAAAGAGCTTGCCATACTCATGCTGAGAGCAAGATTTTGGATCCCCAGCACCTAGGCAGGTATGGAGGCCTACTTATAATCTCCACAGCAAGCTGGCAAGTTAATATAGTTTGTGTGATCTGGGTAAAATTAGGGAACCTTGACTGGAGAACCAATGAGAAAGATGCTCACTGTCAATCCCTGGCCTCCACACGCACAGTCGTGGGCACCTGCACCTGTGTGTCCACATGTGCCCACATACCATACAGATGGATACCCAGAAGCACGCACAACACACACACACACACACACACACACCCCACAATAACAGCATGGAATGGTTATTTCGGTGAGGATACATTTGATTTGAGCTTTTCTGTTCCTTGTAGCATTACTGTAAGCCCGGGGGAGAGTTGTTCCCATTGTACCGCTGGGGCAGACGGAGAGAAACTTTTGAAAATAGCTGTTTGCTCATTATTTTTACATGAGGAGACATGCAACTTAGCTTTCTGTTCTACCACAAAGAAGCCTTGATACAAAGAGACGTGTTTTCTAAGGCTCAGAGAGGACAGTGTACCAAAGAAGTGAGCAATTAATGAGGTTAGCTTTTCTCAGGAAACACTTAACATCACTGAAACACTGGATGCTTGACTTCTGGAGGTCACAGAATCCCCTTTCTGTAGAAGCTTCAGAAATGAAGAGATCTCTTCGGACAGTTTGAGTGTGGTCCTGCCCCAAGGCAGGGGTGACTGCCCCACCTCCGGGGCCCCCTTCCTCCAACCATGCAAAAAGAGCATGCCAGGGCGTCAGAGTGACTCATTTTCAAACATAGGCCCCAGAGTATGATCAGTCAAGAGATTGGTATCGATGGCATTGAGGTTCAGAAGCATAAAGTGGTTATGTAACAGGATGCTACTTGATGAAGAAACTTAAGCATGGACCAAATTACAGCTAATAACGCTGGCTCTCTTTGTGGTCTAGAGACTAGAAGATCATAATCAACTTCCTGTTGCTTCCAGTTAAAGGAAACATAAGAGGAGTGAGTGCCCACATGTCTTTTCTACTGAAAGAAGTGGGGAAAAAAACACCAGGAAAAATACGTGAAAAAATTTCACGTGGAGATGTTTTAGGACCACATTTTCTTCTACAGTGAAATTTTCTGGTTGTCCTGAAACTCAACATCTGAATCGTGCCAGTTAGTGGGTCTGCGCAAGACTGGAATTCTGAACATTCTTCAAGGCTTCATAAAAAATCCCCCAACTGATGGACAAATGCCTATGTTGTAGTCATGGAAAGAGAAGCCCCCCCCTTGTGACTTGGGACTGAGTTTGTTCGTTTTATATTTATAGTTTCATCACTGAAGGAATGTAGAATTTGGCATTGAGAAGAGCATGGGGAAGGAAGGAAAGAATAGCGAGCAGACGTGTGTGTGTGTGTGTGTGTGTGTGTGTGTGTGTGTGTGTGTGTGTACCTAGGCACTATGGGGTTGAGGGAGAGGGAGAGTGTTTACTATCATCATCTTCATTCTTATTTGTTTCGTTCATTTGCTTTTGAAGCAGACTCTCCTTTGGGTCTCTAGTGCCGGAGAGTAGCTGCAAGAATTTTCTGCTTCCCTTGCTTGCAGCTCCATCTGTTTACAATGAAAGCTTGGCTTCCACTTTTTGGCACAAATAAAAACCCTAGGGTGCCCATATAAGTCAAACAGATGAAGCATGTGTTCCCAGACCTGAAGCATCACCCTTTCCTGGAGGCCCGGGACATTTGTGATGGATTTACATAGCATCTCATCCTCCATAAATCTAGGAGGAAGCTTCTGGGAAGCAAAGGTGGGCCACAGGTCGCTGGACTTCACAGCCTGAGCAGTTCATCTGCCACCTAATGGAGTGATGGAACCCTGGGGGTCACACTTGCCAGGAGAGAGGTCGGTAACCAGCAATTGAGCCATGTAGTAAAAATTCCTTTCACCACTTGTCATGGGATTCTTAAGCATTTGGGAGAGGGATTTACACATCAAAACAAGGAAATATGGAAATATGGTCTTTGCATAATTGCTGAAATTGGACCCGAATTCCAGATAGAAAGCCATAAGTTTCCATAAACAGAATAGCAAAAAAGTAAGTAAACAAGTCAAAACTTTTTAGTACCAACTCTGAAGGCTAGGCTGGGGTTGGGGTGGAAAGAGGAAGGAGCTCTTTGGGTGATGCAGTTGCTCTCAGATAGAGAGCCACACCTAGAGACTGGCAACATTCACCCTCTTCCTAGACGCAAACTTCAGACAAAGATCTGTAAGGCAATGGCAATAGGGAATACTGTATGCCCTGAAAGGTGTTGCTTCATGTTGGCCACTTCTCTCTGTTTACTGAGCCTGCCCCTCAGGGGTTCTGTGGGAGAAATTTAGACTTCCTTTTCAAAGGGTATTCAATAGCTGTGAGCAAGAAAGACTGAAGCAAACCATATATAAAACTGAAGCAAAACATATGCTTGAGGCAGTGGAGTAATCAGATGTGCATCAGCTGATCTGGAAATGTGGTTGCATGCATCAGAATTTCAAATGGGTCTAGACAAAATGCTGATTCCCTGGTGGCCCAGCACAGATTCAGAGGACCAGGGTTGGACCAAGGCATCTGTACTTCGGTCAAATATTCTAAGTCGTTTGATGGAAATGGACTGGGCTATTCAGCCTTCACTGCCATCTTGTCGAGATTTAGACTCAGCGTGGAGACATATCTATAGGGTGTGTCTATGAGAATGTTTCCAAAAAGGTTTAAATGAGGAGAGAAGATCCTGGAGGATGTGGGAAGCAACTTCCAATAGGCCAGGATTCTAGAACAAACGAAGCTGAGGGAGTCAGGTGGCACACGCGCGTCCTCCTCTCTTTCTACTCTCGGTCTGCCTGTGTGTTGGGACCAGCTGACCCACTCTCCTGCCACCATGCCTGCATCACCATGTCAGATGCTAGCCTTGAACTAGGAGCTTATTTTGATAGGAATTTTATCACAGCAATAAGAAAAGTAATCAATTCATGAACTTAAGAGCCCACTTTGAGACTTGCTAACCTACAGGATTTCTATTGCCCTGTCTAAAAAGAGTTGAAAGGGAAATCACGCATGTTGAGTTATAATTACCCATAGATTTTCCATAGACTGTGCCACAAGTGATCCAGAAATTCAGTGATGTCTTAATCTCAAACTCAGGATCTTCTCTGGACAAGTGTGTGACTGACAGGGTGTGCAAGGATGTGTCGCAGACTAGATGTAAAACAGACTGTTCTCCAGGAAGTCTTGCTCGAGTCAGCCTCCACATGGGACCCAGATCTCAGCATAGCAAAGCATTATATTCTTTTCTTCTGATTTAGTCTTTTAATTGAGTCGTCTAATTTGAACATCTTTATGTTTGGGTTTTGCTTTTTTTTCTTTCCACTATAAGACTGTGCGTGTGTGTGTGTGTGGGGGGGGGGGGCTGGCTTGCATATTTGCATGTGTGACTGTAGGTGTGTGGTTGCTGTAACACACAAGCAGAGATCAGAGGACAGCCGAGGGTGCCCATACTCACCTTTATCTTGTTTTGAGACAGGGTCTCTACTTCCTTTCCACTGTCCACACCAGGCTAACTGGTCCATAAGCTTCTGGGGGAATTTGTCTAGCTATAGCTCTCCTCTCTCCATAGGGACCCAGGACTGCAGATGCTTGATCCACGTCCTCAGCTTTTTAGATGGGATCTGGTCCTCTCGCTTGTGTGACAAGTTTGTCCAGACAGCCATAATCCCACCCCAAGGACAATGTTTTTTTTTTTTTAACACGTCATGTACTAGTTATTTTCTCATTGTTTTGATAAAACATCTGACAGAAACAACCTACAAAAAGAAAGGATTATGTTACGTTATAGTTCCCGAAGGTCTGGCCTGTCATAGTGGGAACAGTATGGTGGTCGGGTTTCTAGTATGGCTTGCTCATATGCTGGCTGATTAGGAAGCTCAGAGTAGACCAGGCAAGGCTAGGCTATCACCTTCAGAGGTCTGCCCCTACTACCCTATTTTTCCCCTTTATTTCTTTCTTCATTCTTTTCTCTCCCTTCCCTTCCCTTCCCTTCCCTTCCCTTCCCTTCCCTTCCCTTCCCTTCCCTTCCCTTCCCTTCCCTTCCCTTCCCTTCCCTTCCCTTCCCCTTTTGCTTCTGCCTCTTCTGAATTTTTGAATTCAGTTGAATTTTTGTTTTAAATCTGATCTACCAACTTAGTGTTTCCTACCAACTCGGGGAGCAGAGACCTTCACAGGCTTCACAGTCTTTGTTTAGGTGCTGCCTCTGTGGGAGACTCAGCAGCAGCCATAGCTGTCTTCTTAAAGTCCTGATTAGCCCTTTCTGCTTCCTGGACAGCCCTGACAACCTGAAAGTGTGACAGCTTTTCTAACGTCTGGTTTCTGATTCCTCTTGGCCATTATTTCAGGAAGGGATGTACCTGTGATGCCTGTTGGAACTGACTGCACGCTGGGTTATTTTCTTTTGAAATTTCTGTGACTGCCCTTTCTGTGTGCTTTCATCGGTAGGGAACAGTCCAGTTTGTCTGCTGAGGATCTCTCCTGGCAAGGAAAGGGTACTTGCATTTTGCATTAAGAACCTGGAAAACCTTCCCATGGGTCCTAGTGTAGTGCCACAGGTGGCTAGTGTAGATCTTGGACCTGCTGCAAATGCTCAGCTTCGCCTTCATGGTGATGGGGGCAACTGGATGGAGAGAGGATGACAAAAGAGTAGGGCCTTTTGTTTTTAAAAATTCCACAGCCTTGCAAAACAGTGCCATCAGTTGGGGATCAAATTTTCAAGGCATGCGCCTGAGGGGAACATTCCAGAGTCAAACCATAACATATCATTAAAGTAAAAATGAAATAAATATCATTAATCAAGTCTGTTGACTGCATCGCTAGCATGGAGCCAGCGTGGTTTGTGGCTTGCATTTGGTTCATTTGTTCTGTTCCATGTCAGCACGCTGTGCACTGATCTTAAACATTTGTGCTCTGGGTTGAGAAAATGAGTGGATGGATTTGCATAGTTTCATCACGCCTACTGGAAAGGTCTTAAGGAACATACTCTACCTCCTTTGGTTAGGGGAACCATGTTTCTCATTACTGGGAATCGTGTTTCTGTTTAAGATTAAGTTTGGTGGACAGTTAAGTCTGGTGGTTTAGAAGGTTTGCGAAAGGCAAGAGCCCAAGTGGACCCAGGTTCTTGGAAGTTGTTCTTAGCTGCTCCTCCACCAGCCTGATCTCCTTGTTGTAAGAAGCCAGCTCTCTCCAGGGGTTCTGATGAAAGACTCTCCACACAGTGTGAAGAACAGTTCATCCCATCTCTGCTGATAGCAGCCCACCCTAAGCCACCAGACTTTCCAACCCAGACAACGGAAAAGCCTCCTGACTGATCTTCTCTGCAGCAGCATGTTCATGTGCAGACTGGATTAGGTCATGTCCCATCTGAAAACGACTAAGTGGCTGCCTGCTGCAATTAGATTAAGAGTTAGAGTCATTGAAATGTCAAACAAGACATGTATGATTTGTCCTCTGCTTACTCCGCCAACTCCCTTCCCGTCAGCCTGCAGGGTTTCTTTCAGCTCCTCATTCGTATCAGCCCCTTTACTAACCAGGCCCTGTGTAACTCTTTAGACTCATCCTTGAAATCTTTGCTCCTTGTCTGCGTCCTTGGATAGTTTCCTTTCACCTTTAGGTTGTCGTTCTTCATCATCTATTGAATACATTCACGTCTTTCTGTAATGTGCTCCCTTTGCTGCAGGGTGCTTAAAAAGCTCTGATTGCACCCGTACCCACAGCCCAGTGCCTTGTATACACCTGACATATAATAGATGCTCAAAAACAAAGGCTCAGGATACTCTTGGGTAGACATCCATATCCCTAAAAGCTACACATAGCATACTGACCATTCAGAAATGTTGGGCATTGAATAAAAAGGTGATCGTTATTGCCTTCTGGAAACCCATCCATAAATGTAAGAAAACATCTATGTGAAAAATAAAATGCTCAGGAGGATTTAAAACAACCTATCAGATGATGCAAGTGATATCTTAAGCCAGAAGGAAGCTCGTGAATAAATAAATAAGTACATATTTTACTGTGGCTAGTATTTTCTTTGGAAGACAAGATTCATTCTTATGGTTTTGCAGAGGTGACAGGTGGCTTTTTTTTTTTTTTTACCTCTGATGTCATTCAAGAGCTTCAACAGGAATGGAATGAGGCTAACCCCCATGCCATGCATAGCCACATAGAAGAGACTTTGCATTTATTCCTAATATCTGAATGTGACTAACTTTCCCACATCTTTTTGTACACGGAAAGGGTCAAATAGAGACTCAGTCTGAAAGGGAAGGATAATTAAGACACTTTGATGTATTTTTGTGCTAGGTTGTCTTTAAAAGAATACACCTTATGTCCTTGGGAGGAAAGTCAGCAGCTGGTAGTGACAGTGTCCAAAGTTTCTTTCCCAGGTGCCTCCCAAAGTAGGAATTAACTGGTACAGAGCAGAAGTTTCTGAGAGTCTCCTACTGGCTCCCAGAATGCACATGGTGTTTCCATATGTACTAGGCTCACACTGTTCTTCACTGTCTCCAAAGCCCATTGGCATGGTATTTCACCTGCTTGTCCCATCTGGGCAGTTGTTGTGACCCTCATCTTACAGAAAGGGAAACAGACATGGAATGAAAGAGACTTGATTGAGAGCAACCAGAGTTTCTTGGACTGGAAGGATCCACCCTACCACACACCTTTCATCCTTTCTCTTCTACGATCTCATCAGCGCTATGTTTTCTTATTCATTAAGAAAAATATAGAATTTTGATGCTGATTTCTTTGCAAAGCAATAACAGGGATTTAAAAATCCTATTTAAGCCTCCCTGTCCCTCCCCTTATTATCAGAAGTCAGGGAATAATAGAGAAGATAGAGTAAGCCATGTGACCATGCTTCCTGATGTCTATTATTTCCAGAAGTAAAATCACAGCAGTTATCACTTATCAAGAGAAATTATTACTAATAAGCCACAATATATAATAAGCACACACACACACACACACGTGATGTCTTAGGGTTTATATTGCTGTGAAGAGACACCATGACCACAGCAACATTTAAAAAGGAAAACATTTCATTAAGGTGTCTCTCTCACAGTTCAGAGGTTCAGTCCATCACCATCATGGTGGGACATGGTGGCATGTAGGTCCTGGAGAAGTAGAAGTACCTGAGAGTCCTACATCTTGAAGGCAAAAGGAAGTGGTTGTCTGAGACACTGGGCGGTATCTTGAGCATACATGAGACCTCAAAGCCTCCCTCCACAGTGCACACTTCCTCCAACAAGACCACGCCCACTCCACATCTCTTAATGGCGCTACCTCCCTATGAGATTATGGGGGCCAATTACATTCAAGCTACCATGTATGTAGCATGTGTGTGTGGTGCGTGTGTGTGTGTATAGTATATAGTATGTAGTGTGTGTGTATGTATAGTATAATAATAATAATAATAACCTTATAAGAGGGTTCTGTAGTATTCCCATTTTATACTGCAGGGCCCTGAGTTTTGAAGTACTTGGGCAACTTGTTAACCATTCCGTTGAAGTTCTTATCCTAGACTTAGGGTTTTAAGAATTACCTGAAAAGAGTCCTCCTTTCCCAGGATTCTCAGTGGAGTCCCTTGACTGAAAAAGACGTAGGTTACATCTCCCTTGCAATTAAGGGCTGAATGTCACAGAATAGTCATTTAATTCAGTGAACTAACTGCCCTCTTCTGCATGAATTTTCTTACAGTTTTAGAATTTAGAGTTTATTCTTCAAAATTTCCCAGTATAGATTTTTTTAAGGCCTTAAGACCTGAAATGAGAGAAGGGCTGAGCCATCTCAAACATATGCGCAGCCAGTCAAGAGTGAGAAAAAGATAGGGGAGAGGGTATATACTGAGGAGGTGATCTCTGAGGACAGATTATTTTCTTATTTATAAGACAGCATCACGTGAAGTCTAATTCGGCTTCAAACTTGCTATGTAGCTGTGGACGACTTTTGACTTCCGGTCCTTCTGTTTCCAGCTGCAGAGACCATAGGCACACACTATTACTCCCGGATTATGCAGCAGTGAAGAACAAGTCTGAGGCTTTTTGTATGCTAGCAAGCATTGGAGAAACTGAGCTACCTTCGCAGGCCGAGTACAGTTTCCTTTGTCACAAAATTAAAGTTGACTTCTTGAAATACAACCCAGTTTAAACTCAAAGCCGCAAGAAATATGTATGAATTAGGTATAAAAAATACTATAGCAGTCTTGAAAATGAAAGCCAAGAACAGAGATCTAAGTGGTGGAGGAAAGAGGGAGGGAGGAAGAGGGGAGAGAGAGAGAGAGAGAGAGAGAGAGAGAGAGAGAGAGAGAGAGAGAGAATAAATTACTTTCACCAGCTAGCAACAAACTTCTTCATCCATAAGATGATGTCAAAGACCCATAAATTGACTGTAGATTCTTCCCCCTGACCACAAGGCAATGGTTATTAAAATCTGCAGTTTTCGGCAGGTCCACTTTTTTAAGGGAGCCACTGATGGGACTCAGGAAAGTTGACATCTGTTGCTTTCTAGAATGATACCTCAGCCAGAGTACCGAAAGAATCCCAAATCCACCTCAGGCTGGCATTGCAGAGTTTGGTCTTTTAGACCTCTCAGAGATCTGCCCCGAGGGCTATTCCCATGCTTTCTCTCAGGCAGTGTTCCATTGGCAGAGCTGGCAAGGTGTGGGACACGTGCTTTTGATTATGGAAAGAGATTGAATATAAAGAGCAAAACTTAATCCAAGAAAGAATGTAAATCTCTTCTTCATGCCCTGTTGAAATGTAATGTCAGTACTTAAGAATTCCTTTTGCCACCAAATGGACTGGGGCCAGATTCCGACACTGAGCCCCCAAGCTCTGCCTATTCTCCTTGGGAAGCTGTGAGGAGACATGTCTTCATGATTACAAAACGCATGTGTGGAGAGACGATAATGAAGATAAATCATTTTCCCTTCCCTGATACTCAAGCCCTCTCTGGTAAATGCCACATGTAGCTTTTGGGGAAGAGAAAGCCAGTGCGTATTTATTTATATCGTGTTTGTGACAAAGACGGCTAGAACCTGAAGTAGGGATATAACTTCCATCCTCTGTGCTTTTCTTTATAGGAAAGTCCTAAAGTAAGCTTTGGAAAAGTCCTCCACCTACCCCAACACACTAAGCATCTTTCCCAGGAGATACGGGCAGAAGTATCCAAAAGCTGCATTGCAAGGGCTCCAAGCCAAGCCCGGCAGATAGCAGATCCTGGTCTCCCTCTCTCCCTTTAATCATGGGCTCCTAATCAATCAGCCCCACCACATCCACGCACTACTGCTCATTGGCTCTGCTCCCCGCAATATGAGAATCCCAAACCATTGTTTTAAATACCTGTAGCCTCTTGCCAACATGGCTGCTCGTGCCCTTTCTTTCTGTATTTGGTTTTGGGCAATTCATATGGCTCATTGACATGCCGTTTTCCGGCACAGGACAAATGGGGTTTTCTCTGGACGGTGATGGAGGAACATGCATTTTTGGAAACAAGACAAGCCTTTGTTACTGCAATAGCTCTCATGTCATTGTGCTCTGGCTGCTGCTGCTTTTTTTCTTTCCGGCTCTAAGATCCATTCTTATGATTTCTTAAAATGATAGTGGTAAAAAAAATACACAGAACACGGTTACAACTGAGCCTGGACCTGTGGACCAGCAGCAGGAGCTTCTCTCCCAAAAGCAAAGACAAAATGAGACCATTTCACAAACACATGATGCTTTCACAAGCTTGTCCCTAGAGTCCCATTTGTTTATGGCTGCTTTATGATTTTCCCAACCGGAGAGAGTTATTTCAAACATGGATGACACACACACGAGCACATTTCAGATAAAAGGGAATCTTTGGCAGAACAAACTCAGTCAGGGTAGCTGCTTTTCCCTCTCTTTTTGTTTGGGGGCAGCAATTTGAGACTTTGGGGAGCTTTCCCAGAGCGTAACAGTTAGGCTGCGAGATCTTCCAATAATACAGTATTATTGCTGCTTTCAAAATATGAGCCATAGAGTTCTCAGCATCTTTTTAAGAATTCCAAGACAGTCCTTAATGTTTAAGACATACCAAAGAAGACCAATATGTACTGATGAGGAGGCCAGAAGTAAGGCAAGAGGTAAAGGGACTGTAGATTCTTTGCCAGAGTTAAGGTGCCATCTAAACAGACAGAGTTACATATGATGGTCATTGCTGATGACACACACACACACACACACACACGCACACACATACACACACACACACACACACAGAGAGAGAGAGAGAGAGAGAGAGAGAGAGAGAGAGAGAGAGAGATCAGCTGACACAAAATTTCCCAACATTTTAATGAATCCTCGGCTCTAACCAGAAGGATAGCAGTGCTATGTTAGGGCCATTGCACACATGTAGAGTTCTACAGTTCAGATTTTTTACACAGTTGTTGGCATGACTCCCCGGTACCCATTATTATTTACGACCCATCATTATTTTTTATTATGCACATATTACTTATGTGGTATCACTACCATCTTTTTAGATTATCTTTGGATATGTACCCACGAATTAGTATAATATAATTCTCTCACTTTTATCCATAATGAATGCTGGTCTTCAAAGCCAGAATGATTGGGGCACACTCCAGGTCCTCAGAGAACTTGGGGGTGATCCCAGCGACTCATTATTGCTAATTACCCCATATCTGAAAGTATAGTGCTGAGCTCACCCCGCACAGCAGCCAAAGGAGGCAGCACTCATCTCTCCATGACTTTCTTCTCAAATGTAAATCTGTGTATTTCCCAACCTCGCCTTTTCAGCCAGTGCCTAAGACCTGCATCTGTTTCTGGCGCTGTTATCTGGAATACGGGATGCAGCACGATTAGTGAGTGTCGACACACATCCAGAAGATGAGGAAAGGGCGGTGCCAGTAGGGAATGCTGAGGGCTGGGGACAGCATGCAGAGATGAGAGAGGTCTGGAAAAGACTCTGGTCTATGTCTGTTGATGAGGCATGGCTATGAAAACTGTGGCGCTAAGGCAGGCCAGACACTTCAGTAACATTTCCCTGTCACTGTTCATTAGGAACACAGAACTCACATGGCCAATTCACTTGAATTTGTCCAAAGTATTCCTAACTGTGGTACTGACCATTCATTGTCTATGCATCCTCATGCCTAGGCTGTGTGGTGGCCTACAAGGCACTGTGACATCTGCTTCTGAGATACAGAAATGAACAAGGAAATCTAGAAGAACACCATCCAAAGCTCAGTTTTCCTCTCACGCCACCTCCAGGAGTATTTTCACTTCCTCTACTTGCTACAGAAGAAAGGCAACAAGGAAAAGACATCCAGAAGATGGACTTGGCAGCACCACCCTAGCTTTCTAGTGTTATAAGAAACACTAGGTTTCTTGTAACGGAGACAGTTCTGAACACAGCGAGGGGACACTCTAGAGAGCTTTCGAACTTTATGGTTTCAGAGACACCCATGCTCCAGGAGGATTGGTTTCCCTTCCTCACTCTCACCCAGGGAAGGTTCTGTGTTGCTACTTGTTTGAGAGTGTTGGAATATTGGCAGGAAGATCCTTCTACTCAGCACAATATGGACCATTCTATAGTAAATCAGAGAGATATTAAGGGCTATTTTTGGAGACACATCTCTTTCTCTTGGCTGGTCTGCCATATTGAGATATACTGGAAAGCAGGTATAAATTGTCTAGTTTGATTTACCATATATTGAGGTTAGATTTTGTACCCAAAGAGCAATGCACATTCATAGTTTGGAGAAAATCACTGGGCTATAATATCACCAAGAGGTACTTTGAATAGAGTTCATCTGTGTGACATATGGAGTTGGGGACCATTTGACACAGGCTTTTCATGGCTATTGGAGGGTCAAGCTCAAATCAGGAGAACATGTGGAGAGTTCTCTAAAACCAGGATTACCGCTGTGGGAGAATCCATGTGTTGGGGACAGATGGATCATGAAAACCATCACAGGGAGAAGATGGCAAGTCACTTCTCTAGAGGGAGCAGGAGGGATGATCTGTGGATGTGAAAGGATGCACGAACTCAGATTTCAAGAGCACCTTAGGTCTTACACCTGCATCTCTTTGGGGAAAGATGGAAAGCGGAATGTGTCCAATATACTCAAACTTGTGGAACTAACTGCATTCATGGAGAATGCGGCCAGTGAGGGCTTATGATGAGAGAAAAGTCAGCAAGCAGCCTTCAAAACAGCTGAAGAAGTCTACATAAACTACCCCAAACCAGAAAAGTCTATCTGGTGAATCATGCATTGAAATGGTGCTGGACATGCAGAACCTCAAAACAGAAGACATGAGAAATTAAATTCAGCCCACAGAATCTGCTGTTAGAACTTGGTCATGGAATAAGACTTCAAAGACCTCAGTTTTGATGATACAAAAACTGACAGTCTTGTAAAACATGCACCTGTCAAATGGAAAGATTGATAGGATCTTACGTTGATGGGTTTTGCTACGATTTTTGCTGTTTATTTCATCATGCGCTAACAAGGAGGCAGTTAGCTGCTGTACTGGGGCTATAGGAACTCTGGCATCTGTCCACCTGGCAAGGTAGGACAGAATTCAGCTCAAAAGATCTCAGGGAACCAATTTAAGATGGTGATGGAGTGATTTATAACAGAAATTCTTAGGAAGCTTACATGTCCCAGCAAAGTGGTAGAATGGCCTTGATTTTCGTTGTTGGTGGAAGTCATGGGAAGGAAGGGAAAACGTCAACAGCATCAACTCTCAGTCACAGAAACAAGTACCAGAGTCTAAATAAGGATTTTAACATAGACTTCAGAGAGAAAACAATTTACTCAGTTTGCTGATGGTCAGACCAGTTCAGCAAGGGACTGGTCACTGGGGACCAACAGTCCAGCTAGAGTTCCTGGCAGGTAAAATTAGGCCCCATGATTCTTTATGCTAGTCAATGGTTCTACCCAGGGATCAAACTCTAGACATAAGACTGTAGGAGGCAGATTTGACAATAAACCTTGAAAGTTAGTAGGATTTTGAAAAACTTTGTGTTGTGGCAAAGACGGTGACTCCGTGCCCACTGATTAAAAGAATGCCATCAATGCGTGATCACGTCTGCAGAGATCAAGAAGTGGACATAATTGGCTCCCACTCCTAAACCCCATTGTACATGGATCCCTGGACCACTGCTCCGAAAGATCAACTGAAGAGCTAACACCAGCATCATCTCCCTAAGGCCAGGCTTCGTATTACAGGAAAACACAAACCCCTGCGGACTCAAGTCACATTAAATCACCCTACCTGTTATTCACACATGGACATAGTTTTGGCTCGGATACAGTTTGGTCTTAGCTGCAGACCCTTGTTGGAGGCAGTCTGAATTTCACTGCCGAGTGTTTTTTAACTTCTCCATAATTCTAGAGTCCCCAGTTCAATGGAGAAAAATACTCTAAGCTCCTTGGAGAGACTTCTACTCAGTAGGAGACAGGAAGGAAGTGGAGAGGGGGCGGCGCTGGCAGGGCCTTGACCAAACCTCAGGTACTCCAAGGGGATGTCCCTCTTTTTGTGTGAAAACTGTAATGACTTCAGTAAGACAAAACTTGGCCAGGCAAAGCTAGTTCCATCTTTTATCCTTCCTATTCTTCTAATATCCCACAGATGTTCAGATAGTCAAGATAATTGTGGAGAACATAAATGAAGGACACCAAACATGCCAGGGGAATTAATATAAGTTGGGGATACTGACCAAACAAACAAATAAAGGAGAAAACCAAAGCAACAACAGCAAATAGCTCTAGATATGAGGGAAGCATGAAGACAGTTGGGGGTTGGAGGAAGGGAGGAGAGAAATCTCTATAATAAGAATTTATAAATATAAAGAACATCAGATGTCTCTTACGAGAGGTCATTCTTAGATGTTAGGACAAGAAACCGGTGCTTACATTTAATATTTCAGGACTGTGGGTCCGCATCCTTCTAGCCTTGCTTATGCCCTTACAGCCTGACCCAGGCTGACTCTAGTATTTCATGACAGTTGCAGTAATCCTGAAGAGACTAAAAGCCATCTTGAGACGCAGGCAACGTGCCCATAAAATGGTGAGCTTGCCGTGGGCACTGTGGGCAGGCTTTAGGTGTGTGCCTCTCCAAGACTGGCGACCCCGTTAGTCAGAAAGGGTGCCGTCAGCTCTCTGTATCCTTCAGTCCTACATGGCCCGATTCAACCAACTGGAGATCAAAACAAACAAACAAACAAACAAACCCTCAAAACACATTGTATCTGTACTGATCATATGATAGACCCATTTTTGTGTGGTTGCTCCCCAACCACTGTGGTAATCCAACAATTTGCATAGCAGTCATATGGTTTTAGGGTCTGTAAATAATCTCTAGGGTGATTACGCAGCTGTATAGTCCTATGACGGGCTTTACATCTTCAAGGATGCTGAGGCTGTGCCACAACACAAATGCAGGTGCCCAAAGCTCACACAGTCCTGCAGTATCTGTGTAGGCTCTACGCAAAGTCTATGTTTTCTGTTTGAGAACTGAGTATATGTAGATTTTGAATCTGTAGGATTTCCTGGGACCCAGTCCCCAGAGCTAGCCACACTCACGGCCTGTCCTTGTCTTTCCGAGAATCTCCATCCAGACCACATATTATAGGCTCTGCATTGTCTAGACTGTTCCCCAAAGGTCAGAGTCTGGTTGATTTTCTATTTCTTGGGGCCAAATTTAAGCACCGAAAACAAGTACTCATAGATAATTAGCATTATCGAGAAATAAACAATCACATGATTCAATCTCTGCATCATTTGGCTCTGAATTACCAGAGCTCTGATGTCTGAGGGAAGCTCCATTTTTCACATTTTGTTTTCTCGATTGTTAAGTGGCAATACTAATTTTTACCAGGTTTGCAGATTTATCTTCATCAGATGAGCCAAACATACAGACAATGCGCTCAGAGCAGTGTCTGGCCCTTAGGAAATACGGTCCATTATCAGATCTGAACCAGCGATGCCGCTCTTCGGCTTTGGCCAGCCAAGGGCCTGCTGCGGCTGATTAGTCAGTTCTTACAGAACGCAGCTCGCGGAGTGCCAGGTCCAGCGAATGCTGAGTCAGAACACCCATCAGCCAACTGCGGTTCCAGCCACTATGTGTCTTGTGCTTTCCACGTCCCTCTGCTGCTGTTTATTTTAAAATAAACCACATTAAATATGGTGGAAATAAAAGGGGAGACAGGCTGACTCCCCAAAGGATACGGAGGAGACAACTAGCTTTCAGCCTCCCAGGGACATGACTTACGCCCTGCACTCTCTGTCCTTCCGTTTACTCTCTCGTGTTATTAGGCTGTGTCTTTTCTCAGACGGATCCCGGCAAACATCTGTCAGCCGCTTCCATTTTAACTCCCCGCCTCCCAGCTCCTGCGCCTTTTGTTGACTATTAGGCCCTGATCACAGGTTAGTTTAATCCGTTCAGCTGATTCCTATGTTTCTCCTTAACTCTCATTCAATTGGTTGGCACCTCTGATCTTTTTATTTCTTAAATCTTTAGAATTGCAAGCAGTAAGGCAGAATCTATGAGTGATCCCTCAGACCAGATATAAGATAAAATCAGAAAAAAATGTCTTAGATAATACAGGGTCTTACGTTTATAATTTTAATGAATGAGCAAAATCTTCTTTTCATGCATTAATTTCCCACATACCCTCAAATGTTATCTTAGAGTAGTATCATTCCAAACACAATTAAAATTAAAAAAGATTGACCCAAACCAAACAATACTATGCGTTAAAACCATGGGGTCAATCTTTCTCAATGGAAATATTAACTAAATATATGTAAAACACTGGACTGTTTAAAAATTAGTTCTTGAGGCCCAGAGTTCAATCATTTCCTTCCCCCAACTGAGTGAGTTAATTCCCATAATGTTGCTATAAGAATTGATCACTTTAAAAGGAAAGACCTACTCAAAGCACTTTCCTATCTCCTGCTAATGAAAGGGATATAGAGCTGAGAGCATGTCTCAGTGGTAGAATGCTTGCCCAGCATGCTTTTGGCCCCGGATTCAGTACACAGCACTGCCCAAACAGAGCCAAACAAAGCAAACAAATAAACAAAACAAAGCAAAAAACCTACCCCAAACCAAACAATACTATGAGTTAAAACGATGATGTATTTCTATATATTTCTATACATCTCACGATGGCAAAGATGAGAATCACTTATATTTTATTTTATAACCAAACTCACAGAGAAGGATTATCTAGTTGTAAGAGTAATAAGTTAAGACATCGTTATGGAAGACACTTGAGCAGTGGTTTTAGAAATTAACATGTATTTGACTCTTTAAGTTAAAAAAAATAGAACTTTTTTTCCTACTAAAATTAGACAAACTCTACAAAACATCTAAATGCACGTTTGCGTGTGCCTAATGTAAAGTCAGATTGCCAAAATATGAACAGTGAATTCTTCTGGTGATAGGCAGCCTTTTTTATAAAACTATTTATTATACTGTGTACAAATTTTATGAGAAAAAACAATTTTATTACTTATTGGGCAGTGGTGGTGGTGACACAGTAAGGGACTGTAGTGAGACCAGAGGTCAAAAGCAGCTCCTCTGAGGACCCCCACGTTTGCAGTTCAGTCTCTAGACAGCTGGGCCAGCTTATCCTTGGTCCAGACTCCTTTGCCCAGACTACGAGTCTTTTCCCTGAATGCTACTGACTGACAACGGGGATCATGGCTTCATGTTCCCTGTCTCCACATTGACCTGCCTTCTCGTGGCCTCTGAAATAGTCTTGTGCAACCGACTCCATGGTGGTCACTGGGGAGGGAGGTATTTTCTTCGTGATTTCCCCTTCCGCTCATTCATCAGAGACTAGTTACTCAGCTAGCCATGGATGTAACAATAGCTTTGGCATTTATTTAGAGCCATGTAGAAAATTTTGAACAAATATACATATTACAACCCACGAAATCCATTTATAAGGTCAAGTATGGGGTACGGGTATGTATGTGTGTGCGTGTGCATGTGTGTGTGTGTCTGTGTCTGTGTATGTGTGTGTGTGTGTCTGTGTGTGTGTGTGCGTGCGTGCATGTGTAGGTCAGAGGTTGAGGTCTTACATATTTTTCTTTCATTCTCCATTTTATTTTTTGAGGCAGACTCTCTCACTGAACAACTAGTAGGCTAGGCTGATTGACCAGCACACCTCAGGGATCCTCTTATCTCTGCTTTCCCAGTACTGGGATGACAGGTAGGGGCTGCCATGTTTGGCTTATTTTTCTTTTTAAACATTGGTGTTAGTGAACCATACAGTTTGCCATGCTTGAGTGTGGGGCAAGTACTTTATCAAATGAGCCATCTTCCTAGCTCTAGGAAAAATTCACTAACTGTATTTCTCAGGAATCCAGGTTTGGGAATCCCTGCGGGAGCTGAAAGCTCACATCTTGGACTGCCAACAGGAGACAGAGAGGGTACTGTGGATGGCAGGAGACTCTTGAAGCCTCAGAATCTCCCCTGTGACACATCTCCTCCAACAAGGCCACACGTCTTAAACCTCCCAAATAGTTTCACCAACTTGGGATAAAGTATAAAAAATATAAACCTATGGGGGAGGTAATTCTTATTCAAACTACCACATGAATTTTTTTCTTATTCTTTTTTTGAGAAAGAGTCTCAACGTGAAGCCCAAGATGGCCTTGAACTTGCAGTAATCTTCTTGCCTTCTTTCTAAAGTGTTGGGATTTAACTATGTGCCACCAAGTTCACATAGAAATAGCTCATTTAAGATCTGTACCTGTTCTGAACTGGAGGCATATGAACAACAGAAACACTTTTTTTTTTTTTTTCAAAGAAGTCTTCGGAGTACCTGGGTTTTGACTAAGAATAAAGGCTAACTCACATTGTGGTGGCTTCTTTCTTCATTTGACCTAGTTAGTAGATGTATATTGGCTAGCCTGTGAGTGATGCTATACTAAAGCTTGACTTGGAGAAACAACAGAAAATTTTCTCAATAGAAAATGCTGGGATTTTCCCCCGTCCATTTATCCACCACATTAAATAGGACTGAGTATTTCAGGCACCCTCTCAGAGTCTCAGCACTGAGCCGGAACTTCAGATTTGTTAGCACCAATAGTATTGTCAGATGGGGGTGTGTCCTTAGTAAATGCCCTTCCAATCACTAACAGTAGGAATGCTCAGATAATGGGTTCTTCTCCTTTGCTCTTAAATCACATGGTTATTACTATTCATGGTAAGTTGATATTCACAAATATGAATATTAATAATGATATTGCAACATAATAATCTTAAACTGTATAAAATATGCTGTTTTCTCCAGTAGCTTAAGCAACTATGTTTTATGCATTATGTCTAGAGATCAGAATAGGGCCATATAACATCACTTTTGGAGACTGGTGGGCTGATGCAATGGTTGGTGTCTTGATTAGGGTTTCTATGGCTGTGAAGAGACACCACGATCATGGCAACTCTTCTAAAGGAAAACATTTAATTGGGCTGGCTTACAGTTTTGGAGGTTTAGTTCATTGTCATCATGGCAGGACATGGTGGCGTGCAGGCAAATATGGTGCTGGAGAAGGAGCTGAGAGTTCTACATCTTGATCCACAGGAAACAGAAGGGGAGACTAGGTACTGGGCATAGCTTGAACATACATATGAGATTTCAAAGCCTGTCCCCACAGTGACACACTTCCTACTCCAACAAGGCCACACCTCCCAATAGTGCCACTCCCTATGGGCCAAGCATCCAAACACAAGGATCTAGGGTGGTCATTCTTATTCAGACCAACACAGTTGGGTTAAATTTTCAGCATATGATACGTTTTTAGACATCTGAGGGTATTGGGTGTCTGCTAAGGTAAACTGAAAATGTTCGTGTGTTGAGCCTCCTTCTTCGTTTGAAGCAAAAGTGAAGGAAAATGTAGGGGAAGGAAGCACGGTGTGTTCTGTATCTGACGGCGGGGCTTGATGAAGAGGGCTATTAGATCAGTGTCGTCGGCTGATGCGCACCACTGACGCGCCTGTCTGACCCTTCAGCTCTGCTAGAATGCGCCAGGAATGCTGCTTTCTTCTCTCTCTTGGATTTCATGACAGCTCTCGTAAACTAGGTTTTTAAGAGATCATTTTCAGAGTCATTCTTTTGAATTATGTTATGATAAGGAGCCTATCCTATGAACTCAGGCCATGAGATATTTCTGGATACGCGAAGGTTTTATATGCGTGTTTGAGGACTGCTGCAGACTTGCGGAGACATGCAAAGCACATGTCTAGACTATGGGATGTCTGCAATGAAAATAATAACTTTTTAGTTTTGCGATCTTGTTGTTCTTCTTCTTGAAAACCTGCCTTCCTTATCTGCTTTGACCACAGAACTCTTTTCTGCCCCGTGGACATTTGGAGTAATGTGGAAAGCATGGCCTAGTTTAACTTTTTTCCCCTGGGTAGAGGCACTTAATTTAGTGATGGATTGATTGCAATATGGTCTCATGTTGTAACCCAAGCTGGCTTAGAACTCACTATGATACCCAGATTGGCCTCAAATCCCACAAGACCTAGGATTTTAGACATGCACTAGCAAGCTCAGTCAAATCACTTATGTTTTTAAATGGTCTCATTTGTAAAGGAGGAATTACGCTTGTCCCTACCACCTCCTAAAAACCAATTATAACCTGAGGGTTACATAAAAACCGTAAGAAACAACCCAAGCAAAACATATGAAACAAACTGAAACCATTGTACCCAAGTCACAGAAAAGATTATACGTTTTGTAAGATATGAAAAGGCCTCATTTACTTGAGCCCAATATATGGAAAAGACCGGGGTTCTTTTGTTGTTTCTTTGGTTTGGTTTGGCCTTTGTGAAAAACAATTGTTCCCTTGAGTTTGGATGAGATTCGTTAGAATATCATGTTGTGTGTTCATAATTAACTGCCTTCATTTTCACATTCAGGACATTGGGTTATTCTGAAAGTCATTTAGGAGCAAAGCAGCAGCTTAAACAAGACTTTAGAACACAAGCTTACAATATAAAAGTCTCTAGAGGGATAAATAAGCAGCAAGGAAACTTTTTAAAATTTTTTCTTGGGAAAATAAATCCTGGGACACTTTGAATTCTAACTAGTGGGTCAAGAATGTTTAACTGGTCTATTAAAATGTTGATAAACACTGTGAGTTTCCAGATGGCATGGCTTGCTCAGGATCTTTCAAGGGCCTTCACAGTCAGTCCATAAATTAAAGATAAACACACACTTGATAGCAACAGATTTCTCTTTAGGGTGGCTAATCTATGTCTGGGATATGGCTATATAATTTTAATGCATTGGTGGGGTATGCTTTGCTCCAAAGTCGCCTTCCAAGAGTCATATCTTTTTGAAGTTCCTAGATGCTTATACTCCCCTCTTTGTCGAGGTTAATAGCTAGTATTTTCCATACTGGGTTTGAAATGCCTAACAAACAATTTGGACACGGAGCACAGGAAAGTCAGGTTGATGATAGCTGAGCTACATAGCCAGGACTCTGCCCACTGAACAGAAGCAAATGCATTTCCTGCCCAGCACACTTCTATATGGGTTCCCTTCCCGTGTGACTTCACCTTGCCAAAGGAACATAATACAAGCTTCACAGCTTACAGAAAGTTTTTGGTGTCCCCATTTATCTTTGCTCCTGAAGACCAGAATACTGGTTCATTGCACTAGCTGCCACTTTGGGTGCTAGATACTAATTTACCCGTTTGTCACTAAACTCAGAGGTCCTTGTAGTACAAGCTATATCTTTCTGTCTTTCTATGTGTGTCTCTCCTCTCTCTCTCTCTCTCTCTCTCTCTCTCTCTCTCTCTCTCTCTCTCTCTCTCTCTCTCTCTGTCCCGGGATGGGAGAAGTGACTTTTTCACTCTGTATGTAATGTGACGTGTCATGTACTGTGCCTGCAGGAAGAGTATTCACAGGCTCTTTCAAAAGAATTAGTTTGTCAAAAATACTAGGAATTTTAGACCCATACTGTAACCAAGATTATTAAAACAAAACAAAAATCGCAAGGCAAATCCAGACATGCAGAAGAGAAATGATTGAGAAACAAGGAAATAGTGATAAATCGTTGATTTCTTAACCTCCTTGCATCATTAAGAAAATTATGCTAAAGACGGCTCACAGGCAAGCCTACACATCCCCTTCTCCCCAGGCAAGGCTGTCATTGCATCACAGAGATCTGGTCCTTCTATAGGATTACTTTTCTCTTTTGAAGGGAAATGTTCCTTCAGATACTCAAGGCCACACCTATCCCTCTTCCAGGGCAGCTAGAAGCCTCTGATCGTTCTAGAATAACTTGCAGGCCAGACCTTTCCTGTATTCGCCATTTAATTGCAACACCTGTCCTTGTGACAGCGAGTCTGTGTCTAAGCAAAGCACTATGAGACCATCCTAGTCATCTAGTCATCACTGGCAAGTGCCGTCCAAGGAAGCCCAGTTGGCTCTGACTTGACTTGTGCCATAACGTTATGGGCACAGGTTTGACACTGATGCCAGAAAAAAAAAAAAAAAAAAAAAAAAAAAAACTGAAGGTAACGCAGGAGACTTGCAAGCTGAGATTCTCTACAAGGGTCCCTCTTTCTGTTTTAAAAAAGATAGGAGAAATAAATTTTATACAGGAAGTCATCGAAATTACTTTTGGACAGAAGTTATATTTCTATAATTTTAAAGGTATTTTTATCCACAAAGACAGGGGCAGCATAAACACCAAACAGTTTTGTAAGTAGAAATCTCCTTTTATTTCTGTTCAATCTCTAAAAGTAGCCATTGGAAGACATTGCATACTCTGCACGTTATACCATTTGTGCAAATTCATTTTGCTCAAAACATTCTCTATGTAACCTAAAGTTTATATGGTATAGTACATAACTCTAAAAATTTTCTATATGATTTCAACAATGGTTGAATTATGCATACTATTTTACAATGTACTCTTTTCCTTTTAAAATATAAATTAGGTATCTTTCATAGTGAAATAAATGCAATTTACTCTTTTAAATAACTATTCAGTATATTCTAGTGTAAATCTCCATAACTAATTGTGTTGATTCTCTGTTAATTCTCTGTGTGTTTGCTTTATTAAAAGTAATACTTCATGGGATATTCTTGTGCATAAAGCTTTGCTCATTCATGAGAGTCTGCTTGTACAGTGGGTAATAAGAGACCAAGTGTTGGATTAGAGGACACTTGATTCTAAATTCTGTATCTAGCAGAACTTAGAATCATGTATCCTTAGACTTTCAATTATCATCATACACATGTGTTGAGATAATTTCCAGTGAGCTAATTAACTATGAGTTTAATCTTTTCACTTTCATAGTTTTTAAGACCTTGCAGCTCAAATATATAAACATTTCTAATATTTTTATAAAATTGATTAAAAATATTTTAACTATTATCAGCAGCAATGGCTAAGTCTTTGTTCTTTTACAGTGTATTCCACGTCATATGTCAAGTGAGGTTGGAGCAGCTCTTGGGTATGCTGGGAATCAGGGTTAGGCAATCTGAAATGAGAATTACGTAAAAACCTTCCAGGAGGTTTTGATATAATAAGTGAGAAATGGCTAACTCCTAAAACAGACATAGGAATTTACCCTCAAAAAAACTGATCAAAGCAAAATTAAAACAAAGAGTTGGTAGAGTATAAAAGGCAATAAGGATGGCCAGTAAAATCCATAGAAGTTACTCTGATAAAAAATGAATTACAAAACAAACCAACAAACAAATTCAACTCATTCTAAAAGTAGTAAATCAAAGACATAATATATTTTAGATAAAAAATATTGAACAGGGTTCCGGATTATTGAATAATAACATTTCTTAAGAACAAATCATATATGTACATTGAAAATAATTGAATTTTTGTTATTTGTCAGGAAATACCATTGGGGCAACAATAACACAAAGCTCATGAAACAGGATGTCAGTGACAAAGGCACAATAGGGCTATTGATCCACAGTTTTTGACATTGGGGTATCCCTTCTGTACAAGGTCTGCAAACCTGTGAACTGTGACATCATGTGGGAAAAGAGCCCACCAGAGGTTTCTATGAATTTATCAGCTGTTCTAGAAAATTGATGGCACATCAAGGACTTGCGAAAGAAAAGTTTTCTAAACTAAGAAAAGCAAAATCATGAAGTAAACTAGAGAAAAATGACTTTGGTTTCTGCTCTCTCTATGTAAAAATGTCATAGAAGCTGGTGATAATCAGGAGGCATGCTACAAAAGACATAGAGAAAAGACAGTAGAGATTATATTCATGTATCATGGTATGCTATTACAAATTATGATATTTTTCTGAATTTTTGCAAAGTGTTTGGGATATTTGTCATCGTTAAAAAATTATAACTAAATATACTTATACTTATTATATTAAATATACTTATTCCCAATCTAAATAAAGATTCATAATAGAATGATAAAACTTAATCTTGCAACCGCTCAAAAAATAAGTCTGTAAAATTGCATGAGTTTCAGGCACAGAAGTCAGGCCCAGGCCCAAGCGAGTTTATGAGGGTGTCTCTTTGCACGCATTCTTGCCAACACTGGGTAGTAGTAAAATATTTTCTGTACTTGCCAATCTGATAATGCATGGCATATCTTAGCTGTTTTAGTTATATTTCCTTAATTGGGAACCAAGCTGAATATTTTTCATGTGATTCTTTTCTGTAGCTCTTCCTCTCATTATGTTTGCCTATCAGTTACCTTAAGCATACACACACACACACACACACACACACACACACACACGCATGCACACTCCCACACATGCACACACATGCATACACATATGCACGCTCAGTCACACATATACAATTTATCTGTGACAATTCTAGTTAATAGCACTTACCCTTCTGCCTGTGAATTGTCTTTGAAATACTGTCCCCAGTCGTTTGTTATTCAGTTATTTTGATTATGAAATATATTTCTCTCTATTTTGAAACCATAACTTTGATTAAATTTACAAATTCACAGACAGGTTTTGTTTATTTGTTTGATTTATGAGTCAGATTCTAGCTGTGGTGCTCAGCGTAGTTTTGGAGCACTCCCGCCTCGGCTTCCCGACGGATGGGGTTATAGGCACCTGCCATAGTACCTGGTCATGGCAGGATTTTTGAAAAAAAGTAAAAGGTTTATGCAAAATAGATTGATGCTGCATGAGAGTTGACTCCATTACCTAACTTAAATAAGATAAACATAGTTTTAGAAACATCAAAATTTTGGAACCCTCTGGCTCACCATCTCCAAGTCAGAGGAATAGTGAAATACCTTTTCAAGTTATTATTTTCGCTATTTTCTCTTTTTATTACAGAATCAAGTTATTCTGTATTTGGAATGGGTAAGAGAATAAGGTCAATCGACAAGACTGGCATTTTTAACGCCAGAAGAGACTCGGGAAGGAAAGATAAACTAGCCATGCTATGTCCTGGGAGGACTTGTCCTGTGCTTGGTGTTGTCCCAGGCCCGCAGTGCTGGGTGCATCCCGATGAATGACTCAAGCCATCCACTGAATACGACGCGTGTGGGAACACATTTGCTTCACTCCCTGCTTTAGGTACTCACTTTCCTTGCAGCTGCTCCTCACCTTTAAGACCCACTACAAATGTTACCCCAACAAAGCCTATGTTTGGAGCCTCAAGGACACCTCCTCAGTGTTTTCGGGACACTTTTCAGCATGTCCACAGTACTCAAGTATACAGTTTTCTGGGCTTACTTCTTTTCCATTTAAACCATGGACTTCTTGCAAGTAGGAATTTGCTTTCTTCATCTTGAAATACACAGAGCTCACATAGAGTTTGTCCCATGGTAGGTATGTAACCAGTTGTTTGGGAGTATGCACAGAGCCCCTCATGATTGAAACGAAGAAGAAAATAGCGTGTTTCCAAACTACTAAAAACACCTATTAGAGGTAGACCTATGGTATCAGGAGGGCGGCATGAATGGCTTTGATGGTTACTGAAAGCAGTGTATTCCGTTGGGTAGGCACAAATAATTCAGAGCGGGACCCGGTCTTATCCTCGCGTTCCTTGGATTTGGCACCTTCACAACTGAGTCCATGGCCACATTTCTTTTCAAGATCCGGGAGTGCTGTTACTGCACGCTGGAAAGACACCGCCTTGCCTTGCTGAGAGTTCACACATTTGCGCTGTATAAACACACTTTACAAAGTGAAAACTGCTAACATTTATAGAGAGGCAGGAGTTGGGCTCTAAAATGACAGTGCGCGTACTTTAATAAACACTCACTCACATAATTATACATAATAAGCATTTTGGACAAAGGCTTCAAAGTAGCTTAGGCATTTATAGCGAATGATGCAGTCTGCTGGAGGAAAGCAGATCCCGGAGGGACCAGTATCCCATGTGCTTCTGGCGTCCTCCCATCTGCTCATTATGTAGCCCAGATCTTCTCCATAAATCATTGTGCTATGCAATGGTGTCTCATTTATACATTCCGCAATGTAGCAATGGAGAGGAAGCTAAAACCGTCTGGCTCTTGAGTTTTAGACATGCACACTAATGCTCCATTGTTAACATAATATTTGGCGTTGTGACAGAGACCAAGCTTTTGGTTCAATAGGGAAGGCAAACAACTTGAGGCCTTGCCCACTGATGGAGTCAGTAACAGGTGGACACTCATCTTGTGTCTTGAATGACCTAGTCAGTACTCCCATTTCATAGTCTTTTGCTCATTTATCATTGCCTTGGGAAAAAAGCCCATCATAACTTGCTTAAACGTGTTTGACCCCAAGTTGTAAAATAGACAACTTATTCACTTGGAATGGAAGCCTCACTGTGAAGATTCTTCTTTCTTGGGATTCATGTTTTGCAGTTCTGATACTTCTATAAGGAGTTACATATATTTCCTGAACACACTATAGGTTAAAGTTAAATGTGGTTCAGGTTCACACACCATAGGGTTATAATTGTGGACAACAGCTGTAAGGCCTGGCTAGTGGATTTCAGAAACTTCAAAAAAAAAAAGATCAGTTATTAAATGTATTGGTACTGGTTGTGGACAAATTCCTTGCAACATTCTACTGCATGTTCACTTAAAATATTTCAATTGAGAACTAGAGGCCAGTCTTTTTCTCTTTCTCCTTTTCTTTCTCCCTTTCTTTCTTTCTTTCTTTCTTTCTTTCTTTCTTTCTTTCTTTCTTTCTTTCTTTCTTCCTTCCTTCCTTCCTTCCTTCCTTTCTTCTTTCCTCCTCCTCTTCTTCCTCCTCCTTCTTCTTCTTTCTATTCCTCCTTCTTCTTCTACAAGATCATTTACCATAGCTAGAGTTCAAGTTCAAAGTAGTCTGACTATAAATGTATAGCCTTTCTAGTATTACTAATGCCTTTATTTAACTCTGCACAAGGTCTCTCTCTCTCTCTCTCTCTCTCTCTCTCTCTCTCTCTCTCTCTCTCTCATTCTTATGTTGCTAACATTACACTTATGACTATTTTATAAGACTTTGCTTTTCTTCAGACATTTTGTTATTCTTGTTATTTTGAAGGAACTTCACAAACACCATCTCTACTCCCTCTGTCTAGTTAGGAAGGGCAGCACCAGCTACTGCCATGGTTTGAACATAATTTTTCAATCCCAGGATCATGTATTTGAACATTTGGCTCTAGCTTGATGGTGCTGTTTTCAGAGGTTGTGGAAGTGATGTCATAGAACAACAGCCAGTGGAAGGGAGTCACTGGGGGCTGGCATGGGAGAGTTCTAGTCAGGCTCTACTTCCAGTATGAGCTCTCTGCTTCCTGTCTGTGATGGCCATGTGGCCAGTCTTCTCATGCTCTTCCTGTCACCATCAGGACACTCTCCACTGCCCATCATAGGACTGTACCCTCTACATGTGACGCAATGTGGATCATTCCTTCATTGGTTCCTTTTGAGAGTGATTCTCACATGTATGAGAAAAAATAACTAATGCACCTGGAAACTAGGGTTCAAATTGTCTCCATACTTTTGCTAAGCTTTCACAAGCTGTGCCGTTATCCATCTCTGTTCCTTCACTCAGGCCCTCACTAGTAACTCATAGGTAAATTTCACAAGCTTTCTTTATTTCTATTTGCATGATTATTTCTTTACCTTCTCTTTCCTTTTCAAATGCTGCCCTGTTTTTTTTTTTTTTAAAAAAAAAACAAATAACCGAGTCAATTTCGGGGGGGAAGAGGCAGCCATAGATAGGCTGTGCCACAGTGTATGACAGACAACATATGCATACATATCAAAAGACTGAACTTATGAACATAAGTTAATTAAACCTATGAAATTGGGAGCAAGATGGGAGATATGTTGGGGGGAACAGGAAAGGGTGGAGGGTGAATGTGGGGGATGGATAAGATCAAGCTACATTATATACATTTATAAAGTTTTCAGATCAAAGTCAAATTTCAAAAGAAAGCAAGGAACTGATTTTTTTTCCCCTTTTAACTTCTGCTTCTTTTAATTTGTGTCAAGAATTTTCCTTGTCATGATTGACAACTGTGATGTTAACTGTGAGGTCTTTGATGAGATTAATGTACAAAGCTCTGAAATTCTCAGAATATTTTCTCCTTATCAACCTCCAGTAAGCGTGCTTATAAAATGTTTTCTCAATCGTATAGTACTATCTAAAAGTAAGAAAGAATGATGTCTGTTGATACCTTAAAATTTAATGGTTACAATCGTAAGAGTGGGAAAGCTCGATACTTCTGTTATTGATCTAGATTTCAAAGTCAAGTTATTGACTGGCCATGGTTTCATTAGCACCATGTCTTCCCTTTTATCCTCGTAACTGGTAATCTCTTCATTAAATAAATGTCTATTTTGAGTTTAGCAGACATGTTGAATAGAAAGAAAAGAGCCAGAGCACAGAGGATTTCTCTTGCTCTCTTTAATTAGAGAGAGGCTGCAAAGAGTAGCCTTTAACTGTGTGTGTGTGTGTGTGTGTGTGTTAAAGCTTGGAAGGAGAGGTGAAAATTTAGAAGAATGTACAGGGGATCCACATGAAAATAAGAGGTAAGATTAACCTGTAGTGATTTTAAAAAACCCAATAGTGACCAATAAAAGAAAATTATAAGGGAGACGGTGAGATAGTCTTTTTTTTTTTTTTTTTGGTTTTTCGAGACAGGGTTTCTCTGTAGCTTTGGTGCCGTCCGGAAACTAGCTCTTGTAGACCAGGCTGGCCTCGAACTCCCAGATATCCGCCTGCCTCTGCCTCCTGAGTGCTGGGATTAAAGTCGTGCGCCACCACCGCCCGGCTGAGATAGTCATTTTAATCCTGGTTGTAATTCATTTGGTTTATCCTAACATTTTTTTGTAGAGTTGATATTTTTCAAAGGAAGGGGGCCAACTGCATTTTGTTCTCATGTAAATCTCAGAAGCAAAGCCTAATTCAGGCAATTATAATGGTCCTAGACATGTTGGCCTCTTCAGAATTGTATAGTACATATCTGTCAGGACAATGACCTAGGTTCCTTTTCAAGTTTGGTCCTATAAGACATGTTGCGCCATGAAATATAATAACACTAATTTTTTATCTTGGCTTTTAGACAGATCAGGCTAAGAGGAATTTTTTTTCTTAATTTAATACTTCAAGTTGCTACCTTTGAAAGAGCGATATGGAATCTAAGCAATAAATCATAATAAAGAAGAGTTAGTATCAAATAAAAAAAATCAAGTATGACACTTTACCTTGATTTACTTTCTAAAACTTGATCTGCAGGTCTGAGAATTCTTGAACGTTAGAAGCAGATTCATTGTTAATTTTTATATTAGTTCTTAACAATTGATTTTTAAGGCATACTTTAATATAACTTAACCAGTGTTTTTTGAGACTGAAAATGAAAATACTTCTACTTATTTAAGGTTCTAGGTAGAATTTCTTCTGATTTGATGATATTCCCCCCGAAAACTCAGTTCTTCTATATGTGTTTGTTATATGTTAATAGGAATTCCCCTCATGAACTTTTTGAGTCCATATCACAAGAGCAACCTTCTCCTTTCTTAGGTTACACCCGTATGTTGGAAATCCCTTCTCAAACAAGTGACTTTAATTACTTTAAAGGCTTCTCTTGTTCCCCTTTCTCCAAGGAAAACTTTGAGTATCAGAAGCTAATTACCAATAGTGTATTCAGTCATCAACAAAAAAAGGAAGTCTCATAAAGACCTTCTTTTAGGAAATGAAATGAAAGATTTCAAGTAAGGAACTTTCAGCAAGAATCCTGCCTAAGTTGAACTTGTCAAGCACAGTTTAAAGAATATAATAATATTAAATATAAATAGAATTAATAATACATTAAAACTAAGTTCAGTGAATTTCCAAGCTTATTCCAGGGGATGTAGGTGAAGTGTCCTTGAAGCTCAGTTTGCTGTGGTATTTAGGGAGACGGTATAGTGATAAAGTTGGCGACTGTTTTTTTTTTATTTTATTGAATATCTCCTATACACCAGCTTGATTATATTTCCATTCCTCTGATTCCTACACCAAAGGTTTCTGGAGGTGTTATGACCTCCTTTTTATCTGGGTCACCGGGATGGGAACCTACCCTTGGAATAGGAGGGGAAGAGCACATGTGTTTACGCAGTAGGAGACTCTGTGTAGTGTGTGCTGTCTGTCCATCTACTGTCTTTACCTATCCATCTTCTTGCCAGGAGAGATACTGCAACAGTCCCCTTCCACAAACGGGCATCACACTTGATGTGTTACCGAAATAGTTCTGATGCCTCCTATTCCCATTCATTCTTTCCTCCATAATGTTCTGTCCATTTGAGGCAAAGCATAGACTTGCTTAGCGTACATCAGGTCAGCTGTTACCAAGACTCTAATGCACAGCACAGACATGTCTCAGAAGTTCAGCTGGTCTATACACACAGGCCATAGCACTGCAGTGTTATCACAGACTCTATTTTTACTAGAATAACAAAATCCAAAGCCATATGGCCTGCTACTTAAAATACACCAAACATTTGATAAATGTTATAAATAAAAGCATGTTATTGTTTTATTTCTGTACACAAAGAAAGTTCTATCCTAATGGATTTCTCATGTTATCCTAATGGCATGGTATTAACTGGTCTTGGAATTTTTTTTTTCCCAAGGAAAAGCATTTTTTTTTTGTTGGAAAAAAATACTTAGATATTCATTGGAGACCAGCTGACATTAGGACTTTTATGGAGCAGTTAAGACTGCTGGTCAACTTGGGGAAAGAATTCAGAGTTAAGTGTGCCAGTTTTTGGAGGATCTGGCAAATTCTCCCAGACCTTAAATAGTCTTCCTTGTAAAACTCAATGAAGGGCTGGTTTTAGATTCAGGTTGCCATGGCACAACACAGATCATAGATGCTTAAAAGAAGGAAAATGGATCGCCACAGAAAAAGTGCTGGCTGGGATTCTCAGACTCCTTCAAGAACTTTGGCCTTTTTAATACCTGGCGCTGGACAGGGGACCTAGCAGGCTTTATTGTCGTGGTTTCAAGTGTCTCGGATGGTGTCTGGATCTCAGGAGAATTTAGCTGCAGACCTCTGGTCCTTCAGAACCCCCAGCCTCTCCTGTTGTCACCATAGCAGGGTCTCATCTCTGCAGTAGATGTTACAACTTGGTTCTCCTTCTCTCCAGCTTTTGAAAACAAAGGTATGGGCTTTACAGCCCCCCCCCACACTGGTGGGAGGTGGCAATGGGTCCAGAGGATTGAGATACTCTTAGGAAAGGTCTCAAGGCTGCAAGGCCCTTTTTGAAGAGCAGATGCATCAATAGTCACAGGAGGAAATGGATACGGAATAGCTTTAAAAAAAAGTGGTGACTCAGAATTCTGACTCAGAGGGATTTGGGCCAATTTCTGATCTCATCCTGGAGTGGGACAGCACCTGGGCTTTCCTTGGAGTTTTCCTATCTAGCCCGAGTTTAGGGCACACCTGTCTGGCCCAGAGGGAATAAGCTGAGGAGTGAGAACTCTACCAGCAGTGGAGTGCAGCTGTTCCCGTCAGATCAGACAGGAGATCAGCCAGATAACTCCTTTATCACACTTTCAATCAGGAATAACAAATCCTGGCACAGTTAAGCCCTGTAAAAGGAATACAGACTTTGCCAGTTGAGGTGAGCTTTTATGGAACAGGACTCTTCTGCTTCACAGTAGCCTGTTCCACTAGAAACATCCCGTCGCCTACAGTTGTTTCAAGAAACCTTGGCTTTAAGTTTGATTTTTGGCCCAAATGCAAAATCTCATTGTTAAGGAGCAGATGAAGTGGCAGAAAATTACAATAGTCATCTTGCTTTAGGTTGAAGATTTTGTGTTTTGTGGAAGGGAATGTCTGAAGGAAGAAATTGGCTGAAGGAAAATCATTTTACTTGAAGAAATTTCTGGTAGAATTATAGCATGCTATTCTCAAAACATGGCTTCCAGTTTTTACGCTCAAAAAACAATTCTGTGAAGTAACCTGAGAAGTATTGTACGGCTGCCCCAAAAGTTTCTCAAGTTATTTCTTTATATTGTAACTAGAGCCTGCCCCAAATGTTTCTAAAGTTCTTTCTTTCTTCCCTTAACATCGGCAGATATCCCACCTGGGGTTGCCTGGTAGCTGGCTTTAGGATGCTCTGACTTTCTGTGAACTCTCAGCATCATGAATCTGTTTGTAGCTCCAGGAGTTCAGCCCCATGGGGATTTTTCTGCAGATCTAAACTCCCAGGGATACCAATGTCCTGGGAGGAATCTGGGCAGGGACTCAGTAGGGAAGAAAAGCAAATCGATGACTCAGAATTGCGCAAGTGTCTGAGATCACTGTTGATAGGAGCGGACACTCTGCAGGCATTCCCAGACCACATGGAGACCGACCCAAATCTGTCAGCATCAGATTCACCTTGGGGATGACTCAATGCTATTTCTGTCTAAATGACTGGTCCTGGAAGAGGCATCAGGAAATGAGCCTCCCAGGACAGTCCTGGGGGTCTTATCTCCCACCTACAATTCTTTCCCCCTTGCAATCCGAACTGACCACTTGACCCCAGCCTATGTGCCCTTTCTGTTTCTCTACTTAATGAGTCACGGGAGCGTCGCTAGGTCAACTGGAGGATGTGCCTTCGCTCTTGAGAACTTTACCAGCCAGTGTT
Organism: Alexandromys fortis; assembly: GCF_014885135.2. Lineage (NCBI taxonomy): Eukaryota > Metazoa > Chordata > Mammalia > Rodentia > Cricetidae > Alexandromys > Alexandromys fortis. The sequence continues at coordinate 4,040,007 of NW_026068009.1, forward strand.
GTAAGCTCTTGTTTGGGACAGGGGAGACAGGGAAATTCTTACTCCTCAGGAGAGCTGGCGAAGAGAATTGGCACACATGAAGAATGATGGAGTACAGAAAAAAAAGCTGCTGCCTGGGGATAACCTTAACCATTCCCGGGAGAATATGGTTGGAAAAAGATGGCAAAGCTGGGAGATGTTGGCATCGCTTTCCTTCATAACCGCTGTGACTTCTAACTCCTGGGCTCTGGAGCCTTTCGAAGCTTTTGAGTTCCTGGCAAAGCCTGTGCTGGACAGTCTTTCTAGAGAAATCTGGTGAGCCGTCTGCTGTTGTAGCCAAGCAGGACTGCTACTGAATGATGTAAGCGGTTGCTTTCCTTCAAGAGCAAAAGCAACTTGATGTATCCTAGCAAACCAAGTCAAAGGGGGAGAGCGCTGCAGTTGCTTGTGTACCACCATCCCTTTCAGACGGCACTCACGTAGTTCAGGCACATTATGAAGTTTAGGATAATCTTGCAACTCTGCTGTTCTTGCCCCCACCTCAGGCAAGGATTCCAACCAAGGAATATCTGGTTCAGGAAAGAACCAAATGTAGGGCTTTGAACATGTTAGGTCCACATTCTATCATATAAATTTTACTCATAACCCCCAGATCCCTAGACTCTTGATACCTGCTGGTATCTGTGAACTTAATGTATTGCAGATGATAAGGACATACCAGTGTCTCCTAACTGCAGTGCCCCTGACATCTGAGGTGAACAGTCTCTGTGGTTGGGACTGAGTGATGGTGGAGTTTCCAGTCTGGTGTGGTATCTTTAGCTGCATTGCTGTTGTCCACCTGCTACATACCTGTAGTTTCTCCAGGTATTGACAACCAGAATGTCCCTAGACATTGACAAATGCCTTGGGGTATGGCGATGAGACTCTCTGTCATGAATGTTGCTAACCAGTCACTCCATGGCTGTGTTGTTACAGATTTGCTAAGCAATCTCCTCATGGCACAAGTTGCTCCTGGTTTTTGCCTTGAGGCAACGTTTGATTTTTCTTAAGGAAATCTAAGAAAAAACATTTTAAAATGCCACAAAAGAATTAGTGGCAACTGAATAGCTTATAGTAACAGGAAGGATTTTTAACAGCCCTGGTGTTTAAATTAGGCCTGTTCCTTGATCCCAGGAAGCAAAACTCCCAGGAATCAATAAACGACTGTTAGGATCATTGGGGTGTTTGGTTGGATTTGTATTTTAATCCATATCTTGAAATTGATTCAGGTTACATTTTTAGCTTGGCAAATCTATAAATCTCTGGCTATATCAATTTTACTAGATCTTAAGTAAATGTAGAGATTTGAGCCTCTATTCTCTTTCCTAAATTCTTAGTTGATCAACAGTAGCAGGCAATGGTCAACTCTGGACTATGCTAGGGAAAGAAATCTCAAGCTGGGCTTCAACTGTGAAGCTCATATACATATTCTCTGTGCTCTTAAGGCAAGAGTTGTGTAAGTCTGGGCCATTTCCAGCCCCTAATGGTTTACCATGACTTTGGAGAATATTAAAATCAGTGGGTAGAGAAGGATCTCAGCTTTCTTTTCTTCCAAGGTTGAAAATAATACCCTGATGGGCTCTATTTGGGTTGAAAGCCTCCCCCCCCCCACCACCCTGTTCCCCATAACCACAGTCTCTTGAGGAGCAGGAGAAATGACGGGCTACACTGTAGCTTAGTTCAAATGCTTAAAACTCTGACTAACTCAATTTTAAAGAATATTTCTATCCGTCTCAGAGAAAACGATAGAAAAAAGTCAACAAGCCAGTACTTACACAATAGTTTTTATATAGAGAGATCTACATGGGCGTGCCAGCACTGAGCTCCAGGGAAAGGGATTTGTCTAGTCAAGGATGTCTGCCTGACTTTCAGCAGAAAGTCGCTCCAGCCAGCGCTTTCAAATTATATGCCACCATGAGAAAATGGCAAAGCCGTTCTCTCAGGAACCCAGACGGGACCTCCTTACAATGCCCTCCAGCATCGCTCTGAAAACTTGGATTACTAGAGTGCAGAGGCCACCGGTTCAGCCCCAGGCTGAGGAGTGGTTCAGCAGGCCTGTGTTCACATGCTCCCTCAGCTGGTGTCTCAGAAAACCACAGCGTGGTCCCTACGGCTCTGCGTGCCTAGTGTCACATGTCATGATAGATGCACACACATGCTGAACTAGGAACACGGTTCCCAGGCTTGCCCTCTTTCCACTTTCATGGAAGAGTTCTGTTGTGCGTAACTATTACATCTCAGGTAAGCTATGGTAGGGTCTTTACTGGTTGTTCACAAGGAATCTTTGTGATGTTGGGTTAACGGAGAGGGGGAGCAATTTCAAATCTCCTTGTTGGGACAGCAGAAATCAAGTCTCTTGTGGAGAGCAGACGTCAACCACAGTACAGCTGAAGACAAGATTTGATGTCACATCGCTGATGTCCTCATCTGCTAACTGCATCAATAATGTCTCAGGTCCCTTTCTCCTCCTGTACCGACATGCACACGTAAACATATGCCCATCTACGTCAGTAACAGGATACTGTGATGACCAAGCAAGATGGTGGCCATGGAATTACTTGGAAAATGGCCACATGCTATGGACTCAAAACTATGATTTTAATTATGCATCAAAATGGCAGGTTCTGTGTTTCCTACACATTTAATAAGAGGCCTCTGAATAAACTTGGAATGTATTGCTAAATAGGAATATACTTTTTCTTTTTATTAACTAAATATTTTCATTTATTCTACATCCCTACCTCAGTTTCCCCTATCCTCCTGTCTCCTCTCCCTGCCTCCTTCTGCCCCTATCCATTCCTCCCCTGTTCTGTTCAAGCTTTGTTGACACCAATAGAAACGTATTTTTTATAAAAAGCACCTATCTTCTTGTGTTCACATTAGCTGAGTTGAATATTTATCATAGAAATCTGTTTATAGTCTTACTGGGACTTGTATAGCATAGCAAATGGTGGAAGGGTGTTCCAGCATGCACACCAGATCAACCTGCATTTCCTTTGCACATTTCCGTGGGTATTTTGCTGTAGGAATATTTCCCTCAACACTGTACTCTTAGAACCTGGCCTAGAATATGGGTTTGTTAAGGAAAAATGAAGACACGTTATATAACAACTTCCTATCAAACGATCCTCGTCAAGTCTATCCACGTTCTCAGCTACCAGAGGCTCTCCTGTCACACATGGTTCACATTTGAATGCTCAGATTCAGAAACACAGCTGGCTGAAACTGAAGTCCCCTCAGTTTTGGATGGCAGACACAAACCACAGATTGCAGTAGAGGACACTGAAACAATGCGTCTGACATGCTTGGTGATTAAGACAGCAAACAATTCTTTAGATGTTTTAAAGGCAACACGTACTTTATGGGCACCGTTTCTCATTATGCAAATCACACAAATTAAGAGTGTTAACACACATCATAATGAAGGATTAAGCAAAAAATCCAAATTAAAAAATAATTGTTTTTAGTTGGAGTTCAATAAAATGATTCATGAAAAAAAATTTCCTTAAAATTATGTATGTTTAACGACCGATACAATAAAGTGGCCCCTCTCACACGACACATTAGTTCTGCTCATCAGGAGGAGGTGATGCTTTGAAACAACCAGAATTTATTGATTTTTATTGCTTTAAATTAAACTTGATCAAGGAGGGAAAAAGTTGAGGGTCTTGGGCCCTGTGTAGGCTACAGCACGATGCTATGTCAATTTGGCATGCGATGGCCTTGGATTCTGGAAAACCACACAGGACTGGAAGAAGATCAGCGAGATGAGCATGGAATCTGATATTTATTGGCACTAACTTTGTGCCAGACACGTTGTTAGCCATGCTACATGTCTGCTCGTTACTTCCTAGACTCCCACACACAGCATTTCACACTTCTTATTTCAGCGATGAAAATCCTGAGGCTCTAAAAATTGTGTGCTTACTGGGGCTGGTGGAGTAAAGATGGAAAATTATGGTCCTCCTCAGCTGTGGGAACCACACTGCCTTTAACTAGGAAAGCTTGGGGCAAAGAGAAGTTGAAGACCATAGACATAAAGAACAGATTTGGTAAACTAATGAGGTCTCTATGACCCCTGGATCAAAGTAGAAATGTAATAAAACACTTTTGTGGCAAAAAATGAACAGATCACACAGATGCCTCAATAATGGAGGAAAGTTTAACCTACGTAGTCTTATTTAGGAAAATATTTCAAGTGAATTCTGTCATGGTGCTCTTAACTCATTTAGATGGAGAGGAGGATTGTAGATATTCTGGGGGTGAATTCAGAAAAGGAAACTAGCTTGGTGGACAAAATGTGGCAACTTGTGTAATCTATGATCACACAGCTCAAGGTGTGCAGAAGAACAGCAGCGGCATTGGTCACTGCGGAGAGCAGCATCCGTCACTGTGGAGAGCCTGAGGAATGTGGATTGAGCCCCAGTCTGCACCTACTCTGAGTGTGCTTCTAAGAAGAGCCCCAGGAGATCTGGGCACCCAGTCAGTCTGAGAACTGACCTAGGAGACAACTCTGCAGATGCAGCATCTTTTACTCACTTCGGTCCCCTCTTAAAATAACTTTAAAGGAAATCTTGTTTTATTCATCCATAGCATATCCTGATCAAAATACTCCAGGCAGCCAGCTGTTTCTGCCATTTCTGACATTTGTTGGAAGTCGCTTGCTTGCACTTCCTGCTTATGCCGTTAATAGTATTTCCTTTTTTGGGTTCTCCTTCTTATTTAGCTTCTCTAAGAACCCGAATTGTAGGCTCAATGTCCTTTATTTATGGCTAGAAACCAAATATGAGTGAGTACATCCCATGTTCCTCTTTTTGGGTCTGGTTTACCTGACTCAGGATACTGTTTTCTATTTCCATCCATTTGCCTGCAAACTTCAAGAAGTCCTTGTTTTTTACTGCTGAGTAGTACTCTAATATGTATATATTCCATACTTTCAAAAAATAGTATTTCCTTTTCAGGTATCTAAGGAAGTTGAAGACTAGATAGTTATAGTTACAGTGTGGAAGGTCTTTAAATATTCAGAACAGAATTACCACATAATCTCATAGTTCTCCTTCTGGGTATATAAAGACTCAGAATCCAGAAGGAAATGAAAGCAGTATTCTAAAGGACTAGCCAAGATCACGTGCTCATGCAGAAGCATTCACAGTAGCAATGATCTGGAAATGACCAAAGTGCCTGTGGATGGATATATAAAGAAAATGAGCTATATTTACAGAAGTGTGTATGCTGAGCTCCAGCGGTGGTCCTGTAAGATTCTATTTTTTAGTGACTTTATCACAGTCTTATTTTGTGCACACACAACCGTTGATGTTCAGAAGATGATGAAATCACTGAATGGCACAGGTCTCAGAACATGCACCCTATCATTATGGGAGGTATGATTTTATACACACAAGAGAATACATATGTTCCTGAATTACAGTGGTTTCACTTATCCCTTTTTGACCTTATAAATTTGCATAAACAACATGCACTCGGTATTAATCATTCTTTGAAGCTTGAATTTTGATCTTTCCCTGGCATTGTGACATATGACAGCACTCTCCCTTGGTGTCTGGCAGCAGCAACAAGCTGCAGCTCTCGGGCAGTCTCTCAAGCACATGAATAAACAGCCCATATTCCATAGGTCTTTTCATTGCTGAGCTGTAGCCTTCTGTGGTCCAGGTATATTAGCTGAATGTTTGACTTAGGATACTTTCAATTTATGATGGGTTTATTTTGATGCAATCTCATGTTAAACTGAGAAGCAGTTTATTACACACACTGTGTAAAAAGAGGGAAGATGGCCATTTGCAGCCTCCTAGATTGGTCAGTATGCCTAGGGAAATAATCAAGGACAAGTACTGTGCTATCTGACTAATGCATGCAATTTGAAAATGTCAAACTGATAAAAGCAGAGAGGAGAATGGTGGTTAGGGAGATAAGGATGATGAGGAAATGTTGGACAAATAGGACAATATTTCAAAGAAGCAGGAAGAAAAATTTCCAGAGATGTAATACACGGAATGGTGGCCGTGGTAAGTAGCACTGGGCTGTGCTCTTGGAATCTGCAAAGAGAATAACTCTTACATGGTCTTACCACACAATGAAAGTCATAGTTGTGGTGTGTAATGATTATGTTAATAACTTGACCATGGTAATCATGTCAGAATTAACAGATATATCAGAAAAATCACATTGTGTGCTTTAAACATATACAACTGTCAAAATAGAATTCTGAACATATTCTTAGCATTATTCTTAATATTAGCTAGGAAGAAATTTTGAACTATGCTTATTGGCACTAAGGCAAAAAAGATTATTTTTTCTATAAGGTTATAAACAAAATCTATTGTTGTAATTATTTTTCTCTAAATATTTATTTTAGAAATATTAGTCTAGCTCTTTCCTATCGTGTGTATGTGTGTGTGTGTGTGTGTGTGTGTGTGTGTGTGTAGAGGGGGAGTAGATGTGTGTCTGTGCACTGTGCATGCACATGTAGAAAACAAATATTGACGTACAGTAAAACAAAAGATTTACAACTAAAATATATGCCAGGTTCAGATAGATTCACAGAAGAGTTATTCTTGATTTTTAAAGAAGGTCTACACCGAATACTTCTCATATTATATTTTTTAAGGAAAAAAAAACACAGAAGTGTGCTTCCCAATTCCCTTTATGAAGCCAGTGTAACTCTGATACAAAAGTCAGGTAAAGATACAACAACAAACAAGAAAACTACAAGTCAATATCCCTGATAAACACAGATGAGAAAAGTTATCAATAAAATACTTACAAAGATAGCATAGGCCTGCATCAAAATGATCATCCACCAGTATCAGGTTGGTTTTGTCTCAGACATGTAATAATGGTTAAATAGATGTAAATTAATAAATGTTATGGATCATATAAACAGATTTAGAAGAAAAAATCATTTTATCACCTCAATAGATGCTATAAAGGCTTTTCACAAAAGCTAATCTTTGTGATGGAAGTTCTAGAGAGAACACAGAAGGGAAATCACCTCCTTGCACTGAAGGGTTTACTTGACAAATCTATGGTCAACATCACCCTAAATGTAGAAAAAAATCAAAGCAAACTCCTTAGAATTTAATTTTTAAGCTTAAATTCAATTTTTTTTTTTTTTTTTTTTTTTTTCGTTTTTCGAGACAGGGTTTCTCTGTGGCTTTGGAGCCTGTCCTGGAACTAGCTCTGTAGACCAGGCTGGTCTCGAACTCACAGAGATCCACCTGCCTCTGTCTCCTGAGTGCTGGGATTAAAGGCGTGCGCCACCATCAATTCAAATTTAAAGTTTAAAATAAGAAACAAGAAAGGATGGCTCATAATCACACTTCTTTTCATTATAGTGCTTGAAGCAGTAGCTCGAGCCGTAAGACAAGAGGAGAAAAATCATAAGAATACACAACCAAAAGAAGTCAGGGTACCCTTATTTGCAGATTATACAATTGTTGTATGTGAGGATTCAAAAATTCCACCAGAAAACTACTCTAAATGACTGAAACTTTCAACAAAGTGGCAGGGTACAAAATCAACTTACAAAACTCATAGCACTTGTATATACCAACAACAAACATGCTGTAAATGAGATCATGGAAACAAAAAGAGCCTAGGCCTAAACAACTGAGAGAATTAAAGGTGTCCCCAAGGAAAAATTAAATCTCTAGAGAAATCAATTGAACAAGATACTGGATAAAAAGACCTCCTTTGCTCAAAGATTGGTAGGGCTAAGGTGAAAATGACCATCCTACCTAAAACAATTAATTGACAGTCAGTACAATCCCATTCAAAATACCCGTGGCACTCTCCATAGAAAAAAAAGATGCTATTATCCATATATAAGAACAATTTACCCCTCCATGTATATCAGGCTGGTCTTGCACTTTCAAAGAGCAGCCTGCCTCTGCCTCCAAAGTGCTGGGATTAAAGGCGAGCCTGTGGCACAACATCCAGCTCTCTTTAAAACCACGAGAAAAAAAAAAAAAAAAAAGAAAATTAGCACGGCATGGCAGGGAGTATTTCAAGAGAGGGAAGATAGGATGCAGTGGTATAGAAGGTTAAGGAGGAAGAATAATAAAAGTTAAGCAGGAATAAACTTTAAGAGAAGGGTTAAATGGAGTGGATGGAGGAGGGCAGAGGAGACAATATGAGGAGGGAAAATGAACGAACTCTAAAGACAATTTAGAAAGGTCAACGAAAACCTACATGTACATGATTCCTAATATATATAATGTATAATTATATATGTATGCTTATATGTATATCTATATAAAATGTATGTGAATTTAAATCAAGTTACCCTGTCACTGGGCAGTAATTCCTTAGTAGACACTACATGAAAACAAATAAAAACCTAATACTAAAAAAAATAAAAAAATAAAACCACATGCAGTTTTCTTTTAAACAACTTCCTTCTCCATCCCCCTCACCTCTGTCTCTTCTTCCTCTTCTATTACTATTCTATTATTTTACTACTATTAATATTATTGTGAGTATATGTGTATGCACGTGAGAGTGTGTAAGACCCGTGTATCTGAGTGTGGGCACATCTGTGCCATGCTGTATATGTGAAGGTCAGAGGTCAGCTATCAAGAGTCTTTACTCTCCTCCCTCAATAGTTTCCATAAACCAAACTTGGGATCTTCAGGCTTGGACAGACGTACCTTTACCCACTGAACCATTTCGCCAGCTTTCTACTTTATTCTGTGAGGCAGAGTCCATCACTGAACCTGGAATTTCTTATCTAGGCTAGATGGGCTGGCTAGGGAGCGCCAACACCAGCCTTTCTCTGCTGGGGTGACAGATGCATGCTGCCTTGCCTAGCTTTTTATGTGAGCGGTGAACATCTGGCACATGCCCTCAGGTTCTCGCGATGTGAGCTTTCAGCACCTGCACACAGGTTCTCACACTTGTGCAGTAGACACATCACCCGCCAAGCCCTTTCCCATCTTTCACTGCTCAGCACAATATGAATATTTGCCAATGTCGAGATCCGAGTTGTATCTACACATGTACACATATACTGCAAAATGTCAGTGGCATTATCACAATATCTCGGAATTCCCATGCTTTCCAAGTAAACTTTCTCAAATATTCATACTCTGAAACTTGGCCAGTGGATGCTTTAATGATGGCAGCTGCCTTTGGTTATTCTTGTCCCCTTACTGTTCACCATGCCCTGTAGGGGAGAGCTTTCTTATTGCACCAGATGAAGGTGTAGCCTAGGTTTGGGAAGACTGTGTACCTTCCCCAACTGCTGGACTTTACAGGGTAGAAGGAAGCCCCGAGCTATCACCCATTATGGTGACCCACTCTGCTGGAGACTTAATGGGACTTCCTAGGGATTGAAAGCAAGGTCTGCCTCAGGCTACAGTACACAGCTGGGGTTTAATTTTAGATTTTCTCCTTGATCCTCTCTTCTGGTCCCCACATGCTTTTTTTCTTTTGCTATGAAAACCCTCTTTCCATGTTGTAGTAGAAAATGACTAGAAATGAGAAAAACTTGACATTGAACTACTACACAAGGCAGCAACGGAAACTTTCTGCAAAACTGTTCCAAGGCTGAGTTTGGGGTTAAATATGGCTTTTGGAGACAGGGTCTCACTATGTAGTTGAGGCTTGTCTTGAGCCTCCTGCCGCAGACTCTGCAGTGCTAGGATGACTGGTATGCACCGATACCTCCACTCAGTGGTGGTTACTGTTGCTTCCCTGTTTCCTGACTGAACGAGTCTGGAGGTCCTTGATTTAAAAGAATCAACCCCCCCCCTTTTTTTTGTACGTTAGCAGTAAGAATCTCTACGCGCACACTATACCGACCACTTCCACGAACAGCCTCCCTACTCCCGCAGTTCAGAGCACCCGTTTTGGGAATGCTTTGTGAAGGGCATTTGATTCCCAGTTGGATATTTATTTCAAAGGCCGAAATGGACAGAAGATATATGCTCAAGGGAACCGCTGACGTCAGAAGATAATGGAGGGGAAATAAATGTCAAGCTAACGGGTTGTCGCTGGATTCTAGGCCATCTTGAGTCAGTATGCACTGCCTCCAGACGAAGTAAGTTCAGAGAACACTGGAAAGTAGCCTGGGTCTCTGTGAGATCTTGGAAATGATCAGAGTATGGTGTGTGTGTGTGCGTGTGTGTATGTGTTGTTCTACATTAAGAAACATCTTTCCCAAATGTCCTTTCACTTCTCTCTCTCTTCCTTAAGTGGGGTGATCAGTTGTCCTCTCTTGCTCCCCATCTACTTCCCATGCAGACTCCGCTTTTATTTTCCCCATCCCTCTGGGCCTAGGCTTCATTAAGAGCTCCCCCCATGTTCTTTTTTTCTTCAGGATGAAATTAGTCACTCCCCCACCACATACCAAATTCCCTCTTGACTCCTAACAAAACAGGTATCTTCCTCAGAAAAAGAAGAAAATCACACATAATTTTTATGCATTTTATATCTTTCCAGTCTACTTTTTAAAAAGTCTAAACTTGGCATGGGCTGTGGAGATGGATAGCCCAGCGAAGACAGTGCCTGTGCACAAGAGTGAGGGTGCGAGTTTCATTTCCAGGACTCATTTAAAGGGGTGGTGCATGCTTGTGACCCCGGCACTGGGGGAGAAAAGAGGCTGGCCCTGGGGCTTGCTGCTATACTTTAATATGTCAGCTCCAAGTGCTATTGAGAGATTACATCTCAGAAATAAAGTTTATGGCTCCTGTATCCCAGAAAAATCACACCTGAGCTTAAGTTCTGGACGGTACATGTAAGCACATGAACACAATTGTGCAACCTTCCATGAAGACAGACAAGCAGACAGATAGACAGACACACACACACGCACACTGAACAATTAAAAATTATTTCTGAATCATAAATAGGGCCTCATTGTGTTTCTATATGTTTTTTATTAGTTAATGTAATACATCTTGCAGGATACAAGAACCACCCTGCTCTGTCTGCCATGTTATGTGCCACAGACAATATAAATATAAACCCCACAAATTACTAAAAGTTTTCATATATATGTATATATATATACACACATACACACATATGTATGTTTACACACACATATATGTATTTCATCTTTCAAACAGTAAAATTGGAACAGAAAAAAAGAGAACGATAATGTCTTGTGTATTCTCTAGTTTTATCAATATCCACGTGAAGAGCCTACAAATTAGTTCTTTCAACTTCAGCTTCTTTCTAAGCATGTAACGTGGTTGTAGCACTAATTGCTTATGAGACAACTCATAAAAAACACACATTTCTAACCCTCTCCACAGTTGACTGAAGCAGAAGCTTGGGGCCTGACCTTAGGGTAGCAGTACTTTTAAGCATTTACAGTGATTTCAGATTTGGTCAGAGATGTGAACTTCTCAACGGTGACCATCAGACCAACATTAGTGGCATTGCTTAGGAACTTTTTAGTAGAATGTAGAATGTCAGGGCTGGGGAGATGTTTCCATGGCTAAAGCGTCTGCAGCTTGAGGAAGAGGACAAGAGTTGAGGTGCCCAGCATCCACATATAGAGGCAGGGTGGGTGTGCAAGGTGGATCCAAGGGATTCCTGCAGCAAGTTAGGCTTGCTACATAATCAAATTAGTAAGCTACAGGTTTAGTGAGAGACCTTGCTTCAGCAAATGAAGTGGAGGGCTGTGGAGGAAGCCATCTGACATCAGTGTCTAGCATCCACACTCATGTGAACTTGTATGCACACATACCCACACAGTGCATATACACATGTCCACACCCACACACTGCAATATGCACATATATGTATGTACACATATGTATCCATGAACACTCATGCTCATATGCACATGTATGTATATCCATGCATATACACACATGTACACATATGTCCAAGCACACTCCTACACAAGTATACAGAGGAACAAAAAAGGCTCCTCAAAGCCTCCATGCATGCCCACATATGTGCACATAGATACGTGCATATTCATGCACAAGTACATAAAAAGAAACCAAAAAAAAAAAGAAGAAAGAAATGAGTACCTACATGCCTAGCCCAGGCCCACTGAAGCAGAATGTGCATTTTAAGATGCCAAGGCAATTCCCGGGCACTTTTAAATTAGCGAGGCAGTTTGGACCAGCTCACTGGGCAGCAGGGCTCTGTAGGAACTCGTTAAAAATTCTGAATTTACAAATTCTGAAGGCTCGACTCAGAGATAGTCAATCAGAACCACGGGGGACAGCAGGGTGGAACCCAGCTTCTCTGGGTTTTGACAAGGTCTCCGGTGACTCTCATACCGCGGTGGTGAGAAAGCTACCTTCGCGGCCTACTCTTTCCATTAGCACGTCTGATGACGAGCATGGACCATATAAGGCAATGCAAAGATTCGGGACACAGGCAGGTACCTGCCTGCCATCACGATGACTAATGAGCCTTAACTAGTGTCTTAAGGGCTAATAAGCTTTTAATCCCAGATTTGAAATAATAACAGCTGTAACAATTAAGGAAACAGGTAACAAAACGCTGGCTAATGATAATTCCTCCGTTTTGAAGGAGGCAGAGAGTGGTACAATCTAAGCCTGAGGAATGTCTCTACCTTTAATCTCTTACTCTAACGCTCCCCGCCCCGATTTTTCAGAGCATCTGCAACAAATCCATTATTCCATTAGTTAGTTCCGTGTGTTGCCTAACGAGTTTCTGAAACCACCACCCTCCACCTCACATCCAGGGTAAAAGGGAGAGAATTGTTTGTCTCTGCTGCGTTCATTCATTCTACTGGTTGTTGAGCATTTACGAGTGAAGCAGATGTTACTGGATACAAATAATCTAGAGGTGAAAAGGTGGTTCTCTCCCCACCCCCTCCCCAGGAGCCTCTTGGTGAGATAACACACAGTAAGTAGATCTGTATCTCCCATGCTGCAGGCACGCTATAGTCATTTGTTAGAAACACTGGCTAACACAGCTGAAAGATGGATTCAAGGAACAGAAAAGCAATGAAAAAAGCCGGTGAGTAGTTACCGTTAATGTAAGCACAAGGCTGGACGGGGCCGAGATGCAGAAGAGGCGCGTCTGAAACAGCGGTTTCTAACAGACCGCAGCCCTGTCGTCTGCTCCGGCAATGACACCAGTGATTCAGAATAACTAAAGAAACAAATAACGGAAAGAACCTCCAGCTCCGCATTTTGATAAAAATCATCCTTTAAAACTATATAGTCCGTGCCTGATGCTTCCCAGCATGCCCTTCCTATTATCGCCAGCATTCCGTGACTATATTGTTTATGCCAGTATTATGCTTAATTAAGAACCATGGCAATCTTGATGAGAGTCTGAAAGCCAGATGTGGCCCATATTGTCCAAAAAAAATGCAGCTATCCTGGCAAGCTACGGATAAACCTTTCAGAAGAGAGAGAAACTTCCCAGACACTTTTTCCCCCTTTCACCCTCAAGACGCAAACCTAAGAGGCTATTTTCCAAGGCTAGACGAGAGGGGGTGATCCTGAATGCTAGCGGTCTCCAGCATTTCCAACCCCAGCACTGGGGCGGCCACCTCACCCCTGCACTGCATGGCTTCCTACTGTTGAGCAAGGGTGCCTGTAGGCCTTTCCCCTTCAAATGAGCAATCCTTAGGAAACTGAACCCCCTATGGGAATGATTCTCCCCAAGAAACTCTCTCTGACCTTCCAGCCTTACTTAGCTTCTTTCCCACTTCCTGTATGCCTTTCAAATTCTTTGCATCCTTTAATCATGGCACTCATTCCCCAGAATTCTAGTTATGGCCATATGACCCTTTGCTCTACCAATAAAAGCCAGAAGGCTGTTTGAGTACCATATGGCTGTCCATCCCCTAAGCTGTTTGTTCAGTCTGTTGGGTACTAATTTTAGGCATTAAAGGGCCTGAGTTGGGAAAGCAACTAAGCTCTCTGTTGTTAAGGAATTAAAGAAATGAAGGAAGTGGCTTGCTCAGCACAGCAGCAGGTGAACATCGTGGCCAGGGCTGGACATTCGGGAAAAGAAGGCAATGAGATGAAAAGAAGAGGGGGTTGGAAGTGACTATTATTGTGAAATCGGAAAAAAATGGAATGCAAGGGGAAGCCAGCGAGGTGGTTCATCTATGGAGTATAGCTGTAGGCCAGATGAGGAGAGGGGACACGCCAAGGTTGGAGAGGAGGCCTTGCGGGGAAGTATGAGGCTTCACCTCATAGACAGTATGGAGGAAAGTTGGCTCTCTGGGTTTATTTTATTATGTAGGGAGCACAAGGAGGAATAGTATTTAGAAGGCGGTGGCTGACGTGTGAGAAAAGATGATCGGAATCAATGTTGGGCAGTGGGGATGTCCGAAAGTGTAGGTATATGAGGACGAAGTAGGTGCTGGATGTAAGGCCTCTAGGCTCTGACCACAGGTCAGTGGGGAGGATGCTGCTGGCACCATAAACAGAGACAGAGCATATAAGGAACACGCTGGGCAGTGGATGACATAGTCAGTGTTCGATTTTGAATATACTGACTGTGAGAGGCCTGGGAAATAGCAACTCCCGCTGGACAGGTTTATTAGCCTGTAGTAAATCAAGTGATAGAGGGTCGCCTTAGTAGTTTTTTTTTTTTTTTTTTTTTCTTTTTTGCTACTGCAGAAAAGAAGATGAGTTCCCAGTCTTCGGATGGAGGAAGATTTGTGTCTATGCCCTCACTTTCTTTTTATTAATTTATTTATTTTAAGTTTTTTGAGACAAGGTTTCTTTGTAGCCTATCCTGGAACTAGCTCTTATAGACCAGGCTGGCTTTGAACTCACAGAGATCCACCTGCCTCTGCCTCCTGAGTGCTGGGATTAAAGGCGTGTGCCACCACCGCCCAGTTTATACCCTCATTTTCTGACCTAAGGCAGCATGCCATTAGAGTTCTATCTTCTCTACATCTTAGTTCCCGTATTTTCTAACCCTAAATGCCACATGTGATTGCCATGATATCTAATGCCTGGGTTGGGCCTCATGTTGAACAATGACAGCCTAAGTTGATAGTTACCATGGTGACACTGACAAGCTGGGTCAAGGAGTATCGGAGACTTCATTGGCAAGCAAAGCCAGGATGTCCACTGTATTGGGGACCCTATCAAGAGGGACCGGGTGGTTGGCTCAGTGGATAAGAACAATGTTTGTATGAGAACAAAGATTTGCAATTCTGTCTTCAGCACCTATGTAAACGTCGGACGTGGCTTGTGTGCCCTAGTACTTGTGGCTGAGACAGGAACTGCCTGGCTAGACAACTGAACAGAAATGGTGAGTTCCAGGTTCAGAAAAAAATAGACAACAGACTCTATATCTAGGTAATAAGAATAGCCAAGAAGGTTAGCCATCCTCCTCCTCTGGTCTATACAGGTAGAAAATGCTCTCTTTCACACAAGTGTTCACATGTGTAGCAAACACACACACACACACACACACACACACACAGGAGTGAGCATACCCTTTCTTCTCACGCTTTTAGCTTATTTACATGTAGTACAAAGGCCCAAATTCCCAAGTTGACCTATAGACCCATTAAAAAAATGAACAATCTCTTTTGATACATTTGGTTCATGGTGGTAAATGTGCATAATGCAAAGTTTCCACTTTATCCATGTTTAGATGTGCAGTACTCTGCATGTTTATACCACTGCACTGCTGTAACCACCACTAATTCCCAAGCTCAACCCCACAATCATTGTTCTTTCTCAGAACTGGCCACTCCAACTCCTTCATAGAGGAGGACTCTTACATGAGTTCTACTTTCTATAGCTGGCTTATTTCACTTACCATTGCAACCAGAGTCATGCCAGAATATCCTTCCTGTGTAAGACTGAATGCTATTCCATGATATGAACATACAATATTTTGTTTCGTTTACCCATTAACCCACCAATAGATACCAGGGTTTAATCCACGTTTTGATTATTGAGAATGAAGCTCCTGCACATGGGTGCATTATATGGAGGTTTTCTGTATGAGTATAATAATTATTTGGTGACTTGTTACTCCCTCCACTCATTTTCTCCCTTGGCAGTATGTCCCAAACACTTACTTAGGCTCACACTGAAGGGCATATAGCTAAGGAATAAGGAAAAGAACTGGAACTCAGCAGCTGACAGGCAGTCCAATTATCCAGAACATTAATTTACCGACAGGTAGGAAATCTGAAGGGGAAATTTTAGGACCTTGTAGACTAGTGATCCAGTCAGCAAGCAACGCAGGAAGACTGCTGTGCACACAGCATGAAATTTGTGTGCTAATCTCGTGTTCCACTCAGGAAAATCAGTGTTACAAAACATAGGAAAATCTTGCGTCAAGAAGTTGGCCCATCGGGTAGAGGTGGTTGCCACCGCAGCCTGATGATATACCTGGAGCTCCACAGAGGTGGAAGGAGAGTAGCAGCTTCACAGAGAATTCTGCATGCACTGTGGTTTGCACACCCATACGCCAACCCTCCCCCAATTGATAAAAATAATTAATAAAAGCCAATAAAATAATAGTTTGTGAAGGAATGCTAAAATCTTTCATTTGATAGTTAAAACACATAAAGAGAACTCAGTGGCATGGTCTGAGCAGTTTTCAAAAGTCAAACCTTAGTAAAAGTAATTTACACTTGGGGACTTGACTGATGTTTAAATAAGTTCAAGGACGGACACCAAAATCTTCTTTGATCAACTACTAATAGATTGATAAGTTATGACAAGGAAAGTCCAAGGTTAATGGTAGCCAGACAGCAACTGAGATGGGTAGATTTGATTGACAACCTGCAGAGTGCTATTAAATTTAGGGAGAAAGGTTTTTTTTGAAATGATAAGTAAATCCACATAAGAGTCTTTTACCAAGTGTTCACAGTTCCCTGTAGACTAAAGACGCAAAGAGACTGGCGCATGCTCTGAGCAAGAGGCCGAGGAAAAGAAAGGGGGTAGCAACCACCCTGAGCAGGGAGGAGAGATGAGGGAGGAGAGATTTAAAGGAGCATGACGGGAGATACTCGCAGCCTAGAAGTGTCTTAGAGCCTCTTTCTTCAAATGGCAAGAACCCTGCCATTAGTTTCAAAGTAGGGAAGCCAGAGAAATAAGCTCCTGAGAATCAAATCAAGATTACAAAATGGAGCTGGGCAGGCAGCTCAAACGAAAGCCTCACAAAGCCTAGGGTTATAGCCACTATTCCTGAAATGTGCTTTGAGAAAAACAGCGAGGAGGGGGGAGGCAGTGTTCCCACTTTTAGGGTGTTGGAGCCTGAGGGCTGATCAATATTCAGGAACGATGCACGGGTGTCAATCCAGGCCAAAAGCGAATGTGAACATCTGCGTTTCGCAATCTGACCTCAGGACGCTGGAACTTTCGGATTTCCATAATACGACTGTAAAAAAAATGATGTCCCTCTAGCCTTATTTGCTTTCTTTAATGGATAATGCTTCTGGCTTGGATCTTCATGTGGAAAAAAAGGATCCTTTGTCTCATAAAATGTTACAGATGCTGCTATGGTAACACACTTTAATTTTATTCCTATCTCAGAAGATAAACATGAAAAAGTGCAACTGGCAGCTTAATCTGATATTTAGCATTTGCTTCAGGTCCACGGAGCACTTGGGGTTTTATTTTTGAGGAACACTGGCACTTTTATTAACCTGCTGTACTCAATTAAGCAGCGCCTTAAAGCCCTGTCTAGAAGGTATTATTCTGCCAATTTGAAAATACCATGTGGCCAAGTTAGAAAACCCACAAGGGAGGGGAAGCATGTTCCTTCTATGACAGAATTCTTAGGTGGCCAGAGTGAGTCTGCATTATGGGAGTTTTCATTTGAGCTAAAAACACAATTAAGCATCTACAGAAACTGTATCAATTTGGTTTAAAAGGAAACATACCCACTGACAGAGAGTTTCTAACATTTCTTCCCCCCCCCCCCCCCCCCGCCC
>NW_026068009.1:4058086-4082804 GCF_014885135.2 Alexandromys fortis
TCTCTCTCTCTCTCTGTCTCTCTGTCTCTCTCTCTCTCTCTCTCTCTCTCTCTCTCTTTGTTTCTCTCTCTCATTAGTAAAGCCTGCAGTGCAGGACACTTGTTAATCTAAAGCGAGTTGTTTTACAATTAGTTAATAACCAAGGTTATTGCATCTGCAGAGGTAATTTGAAACTTAAGTTCCTGTTGAATAATAGCAATATCCGGCCCTCCAGAATATCATGGCTTACACACTAGCCACTGTCATAAACAAGGGGGAAAGGTCAAGTAGAAGGGAAGACAGGAAATACAGTGAAGGCCACAGTCTGTGGATTTAAATCCACGTCCCTTCCTTTGCAGCTGCAAGAGAACGCGGTCCCTGCTACTTGATCTCAGAGTCCTTTCTAGCGTCCTCTCTGCCACCGCCCTCTTGTCACAGTTCTTAGCCCTGTCCCTTCCACATTAGAGCATCAAGGCAGCTGAGGAGTTAACGGAGGCTGAGGTCAACACAACCGAGTTTCAATAACAAACGAGTGGGGTCAAGTCTGATTCTGATTTACTATACATCACGGTAACCCATTCCAGAACATTTTCTGCCCGCATTTTGGAACAAGGATCCTGGGTCATTCATTAAGTGATTAGGCATCTACTTCCTGCTTAATTTTAGTCATTCTAGGTCTCTATAGAATAATAAAAAAACATCATGATTGTCGATTGACACACTGGTATCCAGAGATGCCCATGACGGACATAATACGAGCACAACAGCACTCTTCAAGCCCCACAACATGATCAAGTAGCTAGTAATTAAACAGAAATGCCTACCCAAGTTGTTCTCGAAGCAAACTTTGTAATATTTTCCCTTCATAAAAGTCCCAAGTATTTACAGTCTGTAGATGAGCTCACGTTCTTGACCGCGGAAAGATTAAATGAGAAAGGAACGAGAGTGACAGAGAGGCTGTTCACACTAACGCTACTTGTATTGAGAAGATTCGAAAGCATTGTCTTGATTCTCATTGGTCACTCGGGGCACTGGAACAATATTTGCCCAGTTGCTATGCGGACAGAGGTGGCTGCCAAATCCCTCCACTAATAAGCCTGAACCTGGCGTTTGCAGATAAGGACCCACTATTGTTTGTGTTGCTGTGCTGGCTGATAAGGCAATTGCCAGAGCAGGTACCCAAGAGATCTTTATGACAGCCGCGGAATGGCTGCCGATATTTCCCCACTGCCCCCTGAATTTAAATAATGGTTGCAAAAGGAAAGATGGGGCATGATTTCTACCATATCATTAATTTAATTGGACTCTCCTCTTCAAGAATGTAAGTCTATAGAGATCATATTTAAATGTCTTCTTTATATAGACTGTGATTCTAAATCCCATTCTGCGATTCAATTAAAATACTCCAAATAGCCAAATAAATGGAGGTTTGCTTTAAGACAGCTCATGCAAATTTGAAAAGGAAGTAGCTTGGGTCCGACAGGTAGACATACACACAGGCCACCGCTAAGCTCTGTGTGAACCCACATAATGTCCACATGTGTAGGAAAGCTAGAACGCTACAGGAATAATGTAAAGCATATGCCAATTTAGGCTTTTTTTTTTTTTTAAATTCAAAGGCAGATGTTTTCCCTTTTGTATTTAGAGAAACACTCGCATTTTTCCAATGTGTACTTTACGTGGATGTGTTTTTCCGGCTTGTGTGAATGGAGTGTAGTTTGGATTCTGAGCTTGATCTGACACTCTGGACATGAAAAGAAGCACATCCAATGTATCTTTAGTTACATTTTAGGGGCTGCACGATGGTTCAGTGGGTAAAATGCTTCCTGGCAAGTCTTGACCATCCAACTTTGGTCCTTGGGGTCCACATGATGGAAGGAGAGAACTGACTCCTGGAAGAATATCTTTGACTTTCACATGGGTGCCATGACATGCATGCAACTACACCCATGATAAATAAATAAAATATAGTTTAAAAATTAAAAGAAATAATTCATTCTCCATAATAAACAGTGTCTACTAGTACAAAAAATGTCAGGAACTGCTTAACAAGTAGAATGTTTTTAGTGGTCATTCATTGCATTTTAAGATGATTAACTACAACTCAAACTTTCTTTGTACCCCAGATTTTCTCTTTGTCACTAGGTAGTGAATGTTCTGGTCTATATTTGGTTATTGGATAATACTAGAAATCAAATCAAACGAAACAACGCGTTCACAACAATAGAGTCATAGGACTTCTCGCGCAACCAGTGGCTTTTGCTTGAGTATCCCCCACTTCCCTTTTAAATGGTCTTAGAGAATTGAAGCGAATCTGAATGAATGACTCAACAGGTTAAGTTTCTGCTGACTGAACATCACTCCATTTCTTCAACTTAGTCATGAGACTTGGCTCTTTCTAATACAGAGCCAGCGATCACTCACTGGCGGAGATAGGGACTCTCCACACACCACTACAGAGAGTGCTGCAGAACGAGACCACACTTTTTCTATGCTGCTTCCTCAGTAAAGAAAAGGATGTTTTTATGAGTCTTGAAGGCTCAGCTATGTGCATATCCTTAGCCACACTGTATTTGTTCATCTTTGTTGAGTGTGGACAACCTATGTTACCTATACCCCTCATCGTGTGTCCACAGATACACAAATTATTCTAGTTTCCTGTCTGTTGTTGTAACAAACATCATGAACAGAAGAAACTAAAGAAAAGGAAGGTTCATTTAGCTTGTATTTACCCAGGTCACAATCCATTGAGGGAAATTAGGGTAGAAGCTCAGGTGGAAACAGAAACAGAAACCACAGGGGAACAAAGCTTACTGGTGTGTTCTCTGGCGTATGCTCACTAAAGTTTCTTCTACAACCCAGAACCCCCAGACCATGGGTGACACTGCTCACAGTGGGTTGGGCATTCCCACACCAAATAGCAATCAAAATGTCACTGGCCAATCTGATAGAGACAGGTCCTATCTGAAGATCCCTCTTCACACTCGAATTGTGACAAAATATAGCCAGGCAAGAAACTAATGTTTAACAACTATACTCAGTTTTTTTCTTAGCTCTACAAGAAAAGAATGGGACTGATAATTTCCATATCACTCTGTGAAGAAACACACCAATGACTAATAGGCTTATTAAATAGAATATTGCTTTTATCTTCATGGACTCTTTTTCCTGAGCCTAAATACTTAAGATTGAGATTTGTAGATAAATGTCTATGGAAAAGAGGAAGAGTTTTTATTCTTTATAACAATGTTCAAATCTAGAAGAGAATAAGCTGAATTTGATACCTTTAAAAATGTATTCCCTTTTAGGGACTAGACTGGAGCCATCCCAGAAAAAAAAAATTGTTGGATGATGGCCAACACGATTAGCTGAATGGTATGAGTCTCTGGTCTTCTTCCTGCACTTTCTGACCCAGTTCACACTCTAGCAGTTCGGACACCCACTTTCTGTCCTGAGTTTGGTCTCAGGTTGAAAGTTCTATGGAAGTTTTGAGGAAGGGAAATAAAACATTTATGTGGCACAAAACACTTTCATCCTACAAAAGACAGGGGTATTAGTTGGCTAGATTCAGAGGACAAGGTTTTCTCAAGGCTATAAAATTTCATGGTGCATTTTTAAAAATACAGAAAAGAAAGCTTTTTGATTATGATAGCTTTTCCTTTTGATTAAAACCAGACATTCTTCTGCGAACTTTCATTTTTATTTTTGGATATTTTAGGGAAGCGACCAGCTCAAATCCATTGCTCACTCACAAAGCAGAAATGTTGGGAAGGTCAGAATCTGGCTTCTAGGACGTGTCTTTCCCGAGTGTGTGTAGGGAGTGGAGCTCAGCTGGTAGAGGGCTCGTCTAGCACGCACAAATCAGGGTTCCCCTCCAGAATCTCCAGACCCGCTTTGGCCATGCTCTGCTGTGATTATAACACTTGGGGAGTGGAGAAGCAGAGCATTCAGTCAGTATCACCTTCCTGCAGTGCATCTGTGAGGTCAGCCTAGAGTACATGAGACACTGTGTTTAACAGATTGAAAAGAAATAGTAAGCTCTGATGAAGTGAAGATGGACTGTCCTGATTGAAACCTTAGGGTGCTTGTCCTGGTCCTGTGACCATTATGTGCGTTCTTATTCTAAACTTTCTCATGCTTCAGCCACTCTGGACAAGTTCCTTCCTTTTTTCCTTCCTTCCTTTCTTCCTTCCTTCCTTCCTTCCTTCCTTCCTTCCTTCCTTCCTTCCTTCTTTCTTTCTTTCTTTCTTTCTTTCTTTCTTTCTTTCTTTCTTTCTTTCTTTCTTGCTGTTTTCTTTTTAGTATTTTTTTTTTTGAGACAGGCTTTCTCTGTGTCACAGCCCTGGCTTTCCAAGAAATCACTCCGTAGACCAGGCTGGCCTCAAACCCACAGAAATCCACCTGCCTCTGCCTCCTGAGTGCTGGGAATAAAGGTGTGCGCCACCACCGCCAGGCTCTGGACAACTTTTCCTGAAGGAACAGTCCATGTTCTCCCACTTGTGTGCTTTCCTGGTCCTGTCTCCTGACCCATCTGTTGGCCTCTTCCAGGTCTCAGTCAAGGATGGTTCATATTGCCAGCCTGCCCCCCCCACCACCTGAGTGGAATCATTTATGCAGGCAGGGCAGGGATAGTCTCTGGGTGTTCAACATATATGGTTGACTCACAGTAAACACTTGGGAAATATTTGTGGAAAGACCATAGGTCGGAATAGTTGCTGATGATTGTGGTATTCATCAGAAAACAAAAAACCACAAAACAAAATCTAAAATGTAAAGAACTGGTGTCCTCAAGGGCAAAGGAGTAATGAGTTCTGGAAAACAGACGGGCTTTTAAAGGGAACAAAATGGTGAGAATGCATCAACTCGTGATCAAACTGAAGGTCTAGAACTCAAGCTGAATGAAGTTTTTCTCAAACCACGAAGATATGAACTGAAGATTGATAAGTACATACATGTCCTTAGATCCTGGAGAATTTAAGTCGTCTACATGCATTACATATTTCTATCTAGTCTGATGTTGTTTATATTTATTTGCATCCTAAGGCTCATTCCCCAAACTGTTAATTCTTTGATGGATTTTTGTCACTAGTCCCAGTCAAGAAATTTTAAATTCATCTATTTATTGAAATGTATTTTGGTGTTTTGCCTGCATGTCTGTCTGTGCACTATGAGTGTGTCTGGTGACAAAGAAGGACACAAAAGAGTATTAGATCTTACATTGCCTCAGACAACGAATTTTGTAGAGTATTATTTGCTTACTTATGATGGGGTACTGACGTGTGTATGAGCATGTGCTAGCCTGCAGGTAGTGCGGAGAGGAGAGGACAACTTGCAAGAATCTACTCTTTCTTTCCTCCACGCAATTCCTGAGCAAGTGTCTTCTCCTGCTGACAAATGCAGTTTGTCCTTGGTCCTGGAGGTGACTGTACCCTTGAACATTAGTTTAATAGACATGTTAAAATAGTTAACAGAAGGAAAAGACAAGGAAATTGGCAAGCAGTTTTAGGTGCGGTTTTCTGGGGTTCTCAGGTGCACTGTGCCTTTAATTCCAGAGCTGTTCTAATGAAGCTGTGGTTGGGTCTCCACGGGCCTCTGTTGGTCATCAAGCCACCCAGAGAGGTCTTGAGTGCAAATGACTGCGCGGGATCTCGCCTTTGGATGGGGCTGTTTATGTCTGTCATTTTCCTAGCTTCAGGGTACAGTGGCAGGCATGCAAGACAGTTTTCTCTTCAAGATAGATGTGCTTTATCTGTTTCCATTGAAAGTGCATCCTCTGTTATTAAAGGTCATTCTGCATTGCAGAGCCAATGACTAAGAGAAAAACAACTTAGTTATACAGGCATATCTGTGTGCATGCATTTGTATTTTTAAACTAAATAAACCTACACTTGTTTCCGTGAAGGTTATCCAAGTGGCAAATATAAAAACAAATGAAAATACAAACTCAGTTTTTGTAAAAAAAAAAATTTACAGGTTAAATCTTTAGGGCAATGCAGTTGGGTCTATCTTCCATAAACTCCTATTCTTACTACAGTACCCTGTGCTTACCAGAACAGATAGTTAAACATACATCTGAATGAATCAGTGAGTTTCTTATCTTGTTTCCCAATAATATGATCCCAGAAATAGGCTCCATGGAGCAGACAGTATTTGTGAAGGTGGTTGGCTGGTGGAATCACTTCATTTTAGTACATATCTAAATTCCTTTGGACTGCTGAGAATGATCGCTTTCCTCCTATTTGCAGTGTTCGTGCTCCAACTGAAGCTACTTTTAAGCAAAGTTTCAAGAGAAACCTGTCTGGTTCAGATTATGTGCGAACCTGATACCAGCGGCTGAGGGGTGGTTTCGGATTGCAATGTCAACACAGTGCTCCCTTCTAGCACTTTCTAACGTCTGCTTCCTTCCTAGCTGGCGGTGTTCCTGGATGAGCCACTCCATTCTTAAAGGATTGAGTAAGGTGATGGCTGTTGGTGTGGGAGAGCTCGTGCCCTCAACGAATGTGCGCCGGTTCTCTTAGAGGTCATGAGCTCGACTCTGTCGAGCTGACTATTTTGTTTCCCAAGCTAGAAGTTTGATCACTCGGACCTCATTACCTGCTGCAGTCCACATTTGCTGTGAAATTACCCCTGTGTTACCACACCCGCTTCGGTTCACTGAACAGGCTTCCTTTAAGCAATCCTATGAAATCAATGGTGAGATGAATAAGTGGTACCGTGTAGCTATTGTACAGACACAAACACAGTTCAGTGACAGTTGAGTGAGACACTTTACCTTCCCCCTGAGGCTCCATATTTCTCATAAGTTGTTCCTACATCAGCCCTGCAATAATGTTCTTCCATTTCAAATACGAATATTTGAACTTGTTATCTTGAAATAGTTTAGCAGTGTTTGAATTTTGATTTAAGTCTATCTTCGGGTGGTGAAATCCGGTGTCAAGGTGCAGCTGTCATGTGCCCAGTTCAAGAACAAATAGTTCCTGCCTTATGTATCAGAGAGGTGGGGTCAAGATCACAGGCTCTAAACTTTCAATGACAGCTTGCTTCGCCGTCAGCAAAGCTGTACTGAAATTTACCCTCCGCACTCTTGCTATTGGCACTGCCCAGTTATTACACATGCTTTCCTCTTTAGAGACTGCATAAGCTAAGAGCCCTAGCAGACAGAATCAAAGCCAATGTAGGGTGAAAGGCTTGGTATGCTTAAAAGTCCCAGGGTTCTTTCTGCACATGGCTATTTTCTTCCCAGGAAAGTATTTCTGATAAAGACTTTGCAGTTCCCTGTGAGTCAAAGGGGAAATTTCTAGCACCACATCAGATCTCTAAGAAGGTATTTTAGAGCACATAAAACCATATGGGTAGTTCATATGTTCTGACCTAGTCCTGTAATAACCTCCGAGTCTGTTATTTCAATTGCCATGTGGAAAGTTACATTATAAAGTGAGCCTTGCCATTATGTAAACATAGAACAAAGACACACCTTAGCCAGGGCTTTCCAGCAAATGGCGCATCATTATTGCTTCCTTTGGTATTTCCTTTGCAGTGTTGATTATGATGAGGTCCTGGCATCGTGACAATAAATACCATGCCAGAGGAATTCCTTTTTCACTTATGTAACAGGATGCTAGAGTGGGGGCTCCTTTGGCCTCTGTGTCAACTGAAGCACAAATATGGTCAGGACCAGGCAACCATGAAGGTTGGAAATAGAACCGCAGATGAGAGCATTTAAAAAGTCATGAAAATCGGTTTCGAGACTCGTGAGACCTTCAGAGAAATCAGGATGGAAACAGAGGCAGTAAACAAAATGGGGGAGAAAAACTGGTGAAAAGAATTGATTGCCATCATCCGAACTCCGGTAAGATCTTCTGTGCAAGCAATGAAGAATGGGTGTTGCCTCCTAGCTACAAGCCTAGGATGGGGGAAGGACCAAGCATAGAGATCTGTACTTGACCTTGCATTTGGCATACACTGATGGTGGGTGACTGATCTGTGCCTGAGAAAGCTGAAGAATAATTATGATTAAATTCTATTTTAGAAAATTCCATATGAAAGCCTGAGTACGAATATCCAAGAATAAACATTATATAAGGCCAGGGTAGATGACATGTAAGTGTAGGATTATGTAGAATGTTAGGGTAGACGTGACAGGACACCCTGGAGGGGGTAAGAAAAGAGTGACTTAGAAAGGAAAGGCTGGCAAGGAATAACTGACTTGCCAATGGTAAAGGACTCTCAAATGGCTACTCAGAGTGCTTCTGCCAGACTAAGGGGCACTTGAGGATTGAGACGCTAAGGAGCTTACAAAAGCACTCAATAAGACACCGAGCTAGCGTGAGCCATCGGGAGCTCAGAGAAAGCAAAGCCACCCACTCAAACACTATTCTGTCCCCTCACCTTTCTTCCCTAACGCACTTCCTTGTGAGCAGGAAATGTGTGGACAGAAGGGAAGAGGCTAAAAGAATGAGTCTCCTTGCCCTGTGCTGGCTCACAGCCTCCACCACGTTCTCACCGGGGGAAGGGAGGCAGGGCCACCAATCTCAAAATGATATGTTTCTAAAATTACACCAAACCAGAACTTCTCATTATTAAAGAAGGTTGCCACTGAGTTTCAGTGCACATGGGCATCTTACTCAAGAGGCTCTTGTGTGTATGATGATTTTGCTTGCTTAGATCATAGACCCTGGGTTCTTTCCTCTCCCAGAAATCAGACCACATACCCTTGTACTCTCTCTCCATAAAGTTGCCAGCAAAATGTGGTGTGGCCTCTGTTCTTTCTCCATTTGCAGCTACTAGCTCAACCCCACTGATGCCCAGGTCCCCAATCAACCCTGAATTATAGCTTAACTCTTATACAGTGCCTTCCAGCCTTGGGATGTGAACTTTCCCTGCACCCCAAAGATAAGACAGAAACTCCTTTGTATCTGACTCTCCATTTCTCCTTCAAGGGTCCCCTATGTCTGCCAATGCTGTAAGGCTGTAACTCCCAGAAGTTCCCCAAAGAGAACACAGCTTCCTTACAAACCACTAACCTTATAGCAACACCATGCAAAGAGGAAAGTAAACGTCAATGTATTACAGCTACCTGAAAAGGACAGCAGAGGAGGACAATAAGCCGGGATTGGTTTCCTCCTTGAGTTGTCCTATTTCTTTATGTCTAGAGTGAGTTAAAGGTTATGACAGCAGTTCTAATATGCATTCATACAGAGAGATGCTGGCGCCCGAGGATTACTGGGGACTTTTGCCTTGGAATAGATTCACACCCACTGGAACACCTCTGAATACGTGGGAGTCTATAGGACCAGCAGAGACTGAATGAACCGTAAGTGGGAACATGAGTGGACAGTCCGTGATCTGTTTGTTGTTTTTTCAAGACAGAGTTTCTCTGCAGTCATGGCTGTCCTGGAACTCGCTACAGGCTTCCAAGTCACAGAGATCTGTCTGCTTCTGCCTCCCAGGTGCTGGACCTGGCAAGTCAAATGGGTTTTGATGCTCCTCGGGAGGGAGAGACTGCAGGCCCACTGGTTGGCTGTTGGCTAATCTGCACATGGTAGGCGCGCAGAGAATAATAGAGTCACAAGCTTTAGGTCGGGCAGTCTCACTTCCTTCAGGCTTCATGCCTCAGACACAAGGGAATCCTCAGTATACCATTGGCATGAAGGAATCTGGCTGGTGCCCTGAAGATTTGATACCTTTCCTGTGTCTTTCTCAGCATAAACTTTTGTACTTTCTCTTTATTTTATTGTTGCTAAGGTAGTTTAAAGTAGAATACTAACACAGCTATTAACTGATATTTCTCAGAAATAGGACTGAATGGCTTAAAGAACAGGATTAGATAAAGATCTTAAGCCTGGCATAGGGAATGAGTATTTTTGCTATAAAAAAAATAAATAAACTTTCCTAAAATGCGGCATGGGTGTGGAGGTCAGAGGACAATTTGTGGGAGTCAGTTTTCTCCTTCCATCACGTGGGTACCAGACACTGCACTCAGGTTGCTGGGTTTAGTGCGACATACCTCTGGCTTTTTTTATTTTTTTTTAAAAAATATTCAGATATTAATTTATTTTTAATTCAGGTATTAATTCGCATACTTGAAAATATCTTGCTGTATTCTGTTTCATTATCTGGAATTTTACTTCCAAAGTCCCATTTTTGAAAATTTAAAAAATAAAACTGTGACTCTAAGGAGAAAAGAAAAGTCAGTTTTTATTCCTTGATTCTGTTTCCCATTTGGAAAGGTACTCATGTCGCAAACTACTGTTTATAAGTGCACAGCGTGTGTTAGGAACTGTGCTGAGGGGCTGACAGGAAGGCTCACTCAGAAAAAGCACTTACTGCCCACCAAACCTGATGGCCTGAGTCTGACTCCTAGGACCCACATGGAAGAAGGAGAGAACTGACTCTCAAGTTGTCCCCTGTACGCAATGTCACACATACCTCTTCACACACACACACACACACACACACACACACACACACACGTAAATACAGTTGAAAATTAAATATATATATGTATAAAATATAAAAAATATACTGAGAGGTTAAGTATTTTCCTGATCCATAGTGTTATCTTTTAAGATTGTCCTAAACACATTTTTATTTATTTATTAAAGATTTCTGCCTCCTCCCTGCCACTGCCTCCCATTTCCCTCCCCTTCCCCCAATCAAGTCCCCCTCCCTCTTCAGCCCGAAGAGCAATCAGGGTTCCCTGCCCTGTGGGAAGTCCAAGGACCACCCACCTCCATCCAGGTCTAGTAAGGTGAGCATTCAAACTGCCTAGGCTATTTTATAATTATGAAATAGATTTTTAACATGACTGAAAAATACACCTTAGGGGACCACTTGCATCTGAGTATTGACCAAACAAGATCCATATCTTATAACAACTACACCACCCAAATGTAAGCTTTTGGATAAACAATGAATGAAGTGTCCAGCTAGGCCACGATGCTACAAGACACAGTTGGATAATGAACAATTAAAACAATTGGCTTGGAAGGAGCTGCTTCTCCCGTCTGAGTCTGGTCCACTGGGCAAAGCAAGTCCATCCAGAAAGGGAACAGCTGGTCACTATGTCCACTCCCTCTCCCTCTGGTTTAATTGTATGACAGAGACATGGATGATGAATCTGCTAAGTTCAGATTCTTCTAATAATCACCCAGAGTCAGATTTCTCAAAGAAATAGCTTCAAAGCTGCTTTTGAAGAAACCAAGAGAATAACGCATTTCCCCAGTAGCCCTTAGGACTGCATACAGTGCTCCCTCAGTATCACCCACGCCCCTCCCTGTAGGCGAATCCAGGCATCCTTCCCATCTCTACATAAGGAAAAGCTGGAAGTGGGTGTGGATTTTTTTTCAGTCTTTGGTGCTCCCTAATTATTTCAGATGGCGTTGGTTTCTATAGTTCTTTATCCTACATTGTATTCCCAACTACGTCAACATAAATCCTTTTAGCTTATATTGATAGTATTTGAACTCATAAACGAACACATTTTTTTTCTAAAAAAGTAGAGAACGTCCTAAGGAAAGGTAGATTTATATTCCATATTTTTATTTCAAACTTCATTAACAGACTCTGTCTCACTAAAACAAATTAAAATAACAAATGTTTTACTTCTTATTAAATAATTAAAATACAGACATGGAGGAGAGTGTCTCAAAACTCTGCTGTTTAAAGGCAAAGGCTGTTTCATTTTGGTGCATTTTCTTCCACACTGTATAAAGTGTATTTTACTCCCCCGAAATCATACTCATCAATAATATAACAATTTGATATGTTTATCCTTTAAAGACCTCCAAAGCTCTTCACATAAACCAAAAGCTGGTAGTTAATGTTGAGGGAGCTCAAAGATTAAATTCCAGTGTTTTTCTCAAGTCAAATTTTCTACTTGGGAGAGAAGAAGGCAAGATGGGAGAAAGGTTTCTTTACATATGGGATTTTGAGGATGTTTAAATTGCTTGCTTCTCAGTTAAAATTCCTTTACAATTTAATAAAATGGACTGGAGAGATGGCTCAGTGGTAATTAGTACTGATTGCACTTTCAGAAGACCTGGGGTTGGTTCCCAGCACCACATGACAATTCTAGTATAACCATGTATAACTCTAGTTCCAGGGGATCAGACACCATCTCTTGGTATTCACGAACACCAGGCAGGCATGTAATATATAGACATATTTGCAGAAACAGCAATGCATATAAAATAAAATTAATCAATTTTTAAATAAAAATTTATTAACCTTATGCAATTTAATGTAGTTACTAGGTCAGCATTATGGCCTACTTCATAATTTTGTTACTTTTATTTTAAAAAGTTAAAGATATTTTTTAAAAATAACTGCCATTCCTGTGAGACCCGACCATTCGTAGTGACAGAGTCTCTTGCTGTGGCTTTATGATTCTACAGGTATCTCCATATTAAAATAGATGTAAAATATCATCACCATGATGGGTACTACTGCCACCCCTACAGTGGTGACCTGAAGACTAAGAAGCAGAATAGGGAAAAGAGAGTGTGAAAAGTGAGCCTGTGTTTTCAATAATTAAAAAAAGTACTAGCATTATGTTCCTAACGGAAAGAAGAAGTCACACAAAACAAACACAAGGTGGAAGACACGGTCTAATAACAACAGTCTCGCACACATCCAATGCTTCACAAAGATCAATGGCCAGATGTTTCCTATACCCATAAAAAGGAGCCAGTTGGCTTCCTCTGCAGCCTGGGCCGTTTTCTGCATTGGCCAAAGACCTAGTGATGGTGGACCACGTGCCAGGCACTGTGCTGGGAGTGAGGGGAATGGATATAAAGGAAATAAACAGTAATTCCAGTTACCGCTGTCATAAATAATAGCAGTTCCTTCAACGGGGAATTCTCAAAATGTTGGGCTTCTGACTTGGCAAGTCAAGATATCCAAGTAGGGAAGCAGTTTGGTGTGTGAGGAAGCCCACATTGGATTCGGGAAAATAAGAACAATCTCCCTAAACGAAGCAGGCCAACTCTTAAAACCAAACAAACAACAGCAAGACATTGGGTTAGCATACTTAAGTGCACATTAAGAATGGCTATGCAGAAACAGAGTCTTCTTTATATGGCAACATCAAAAGTTCTTGCATGGGTTGATGCCATTTTTCCTTGGTGTCAACGCTGGCATTCTCTCAAGGAGCCTGCTTTTTCCTGTCTGCTCTTTCACACACGTCCCCTGTTGGTTGCATTTTCAACATTTTCAGTTGTTCCATCACACGCATTAATGATGCTCACAAGTGAGTTTCCTTCCCCCCTCAGCACATCGGGTCTCCTTGTCCATCACTGTCTTCTGTGGACTTCCTTTGCAGCATCATGAGGCTGTCTCTTTCCAGACTGGATCATCTTCTCACAGACTCTGAGAGTTTTTCTCAGATGTGGTTCCTTCTTTCCTCACATGGGCAGAAAGGCACAGGCTGTCAAGTAGATAATTCTTTACCTGCTGGATAAGCTTGGATGAGTTCCTGAACATCTTTGAGGCTGGTTTTCACATCTTTAAGACAAGCCAATTGTACGAGAAACTCGGTCTATAAGGGTGCTGTCTGCCTACTACACAAGAAATGTTTCCATTTAATGTATCTTTCAAGATTTCCACATCCTTCTTACTATTGGTGCATTGTGAGTTTGTACCAAGTAGGATAGTGCTTGCCGTTCTGCTTCCAAATAATAAAACTTAAGCCAAGGCCATGATTGATTTCTTCTGGCCGGTTAGAATTCAGAGCCCAGAGACCCAATGGGTGGTATATGAAGCTCGCAGGGTCCAGGGCTTCATCATCCTAAAGTGCCAAACTTCTTTAAACATATTACCTCATACTTAGATTGTATTCATCCACTTCTTCCCCTGTCTAACAGAAAACTCTTGGGGTTTCCTCTGTCTTTTCTTCCCCAATTTGATTTCGTTTTTCATGACTTCAAAAAAGTTGGAGTGATCTGTGAATTGGCCTGTCACTCCCTATTTCCTCTTCACAATCACAATATTACAGTCAGATGTTTCCACTAGTCCCAAGGACACCGCCGTTAATTCTACTTTATTAAGTATGGATTTGCTCTTGGGGTCCCATCCCCTGATAGGCGGCTCTAAATCCACGATTCTCTGCCTTTTGTGGTTGTTGTTGCTGTTACTGTTCTTTCAAGAGGTTATGAAATGTGGCTAATCACTTCCTAACCTAATTAAAACAAAATGAAATTATTTCGAATTACTGTCTGAGGCTTTTGAATGTCTTCATAAATGCGACTCTGGGTTTTTTTTCATCCTCCATAAAGGGTAGAGAATAAATTAGTTTGTTATCATTATTATTTTTTTAATTAAATTCTCTAACAATAAATATGTAAAGCATTCAAGAATTCTACCACTTTCACACCCAAAGCTTAAGACTCCCTTAGTGGCTGCCCATTCCTACCAGTTCGAAGCAAACCACAAATGTGGCCAGCTGCTCCTTCACAGTATTCTTGGACTGCCTTAAATTATTTAAAGGATGGGCAAAATACTTTGGTCAATAATTTAAAAATGAGAAAGCAAAAAATATTTTAAAATACATGTAGTATTCCAAAAGGCAAATAAACTCAATTTATTATTAAATCATCAGAGTTTAAAATGCAAAGCATCAGATTCTAACAAGAATGCCTTATTTTGAGATTATTTTCTTCAATATTCGATGGTGGAAACAAAACAAAAGAGCCAGGCATGACAGTTGTAGACCTGCAATCACAGAACGTGGGAGGCTGAGACAGAGGGATTGTGAGTTTCAGATGAGGGTAGGCTACACATAAAGACCGTGTCTCAAAGGGACAAACATAAGCAATAAGCACACAAATTATATAACTTTGTCAATGAATTTATGAAATGTCAAAATTCATGAAGATATTGAGACATTTATAAAAGAGAAATAGTGATGTTAAAAATGGGCAAAATTATTAGTAACAAGATAGACTACTAGAAACTGTTCTCTACAACGTAATTGTGGCAAAGGTAAAACATTATAGTTTAGTAAAAGCATGTGGGTTTGGAATAGAATAACAAACAGCAATAAAACAAAATTAAGAATTAACGAATTCATAGTGAGTGTCTGAGAGGAGACAAAACTAAAACCTGACCACTTTTATAAGTGAAAACAAATCTCTGCTATAGTAAAAATTTTAATTTTGGCTGCTCAGATTGATTAGTGAAGTTATGTAAGCATGTATTCCGATAGTGAGGAAGAAGCACAAACAAAGTAGAGTAGGTGGGTACTAAAGGTGGGTGGACCCTTCCAGAGCCCTTTAGATTCTCATAAATATCTCTACCTTAAATTCTGATAAGTTTTAGAGATTTGCTGTATTTTGTAATTTTTCCAAATCTACTAATTTCCTTAGTTCCACCTGGTTCTCTGCAAGTCCTTCAAATCTTAGAGGAACACAGAACTATTAATTAAATATTAGTAGGTAGGGGGAGCTTGGGAGTAGTCATTGTTTTTGCATTGGATGGTGTGTTTGACGCCCTTAGCTTGTTTTCTTTGTTTTATTGATGAACAATCTATGATTGCATATCGGCTCAGACAAAGTGAAACTCTCTCTTTTAAATGACAATAACCCCCAAATACCTCTTTTCTTGTCTTTGATTATATCCCATTTTCCACCAAATTCTAATTTCAGCACTATGTATATCAAAAATATTTGCTGGTATTCAGAAATACACCTGGGAAGAAATGAACCTGGATTTCTAGCTTTTGTTGTTTATATTTGCTGTGACTAATGGTTAAATATTTATGAACCCAGACTTATTCATTTTAGTTATGATTTTTGAAGGAGTTGAGGGAAAATAAAAGTGCACGTAAGAAAATGTTTGAAAATACTTAACTTCATATTAATTATCAGTACCATCATCAATGCTTTCATTTTGGGTAGAATTTCATTGACTTTATCAAAAGTTACTATAAAATATTCACATATACTTGGTTTTCTGTGGTTGAAGATTTGTTTTTAAAATAGTCTCTTTCTTCCTCCCCCCCCCCTTCCTTTCTCTCTCCTCTCTCATGTCCACAATGTAATGGTTATGTATCTATTTTGATAGTTTGAAACAACTTTCTAGGTGGCCCTGGCTGGCCTCAGTCTTACAATGAAGTTCATTGTGGCCTGGAACTCTGCATCCTCCTGCCTCAGGCTGCCAAGTAATGGACTTACACGTGTGTGGTACACCACACCCAGTGAAGTTACCTTTTTCTAAAACTGAACAACCACTAAATGACTATTTGATGGGTATCTTTAGCTTTTCATCTGTCAGCATGATATTGAAATAAATTGCGGGCTTGTAGGGTACCATTTCTCTTAAATTAAGATATTCCTTTTTAAGATAGTCATTGTGTGAAGTCTTAGGGGAAAAATTGAATAAGGGTTAAAATTTCAAGATATCTGTTATTAGATGTTTGAAAATTCAAAGAAATAAAGAGTGAGAAATCAATTAGTTCATTTTCAACAACATATAATTATTTAATTGATACAGCAACAGTGAAATTTAAATATGCAAATTGACATTTCCGTATGTGGATTGAGACAGTGCAAGCACCTCTATGGAAACATTTGACTTCAAAAAATTGTTTTAAATACTCACTAGTCAGGACATCTGTTTCCCATCCAAAACTTTACACTTCTGACTTGATTTCTGTAACACTGAATCCTTTTTTGAGAGGTGTGACACTGTGGTCAACTGATAATTCTAATTATTAGAGTAATATCCTCGTAGGATTAATTTCATCATTCAAAACCCATGCTGCATGGGTGTAATTGCACAGACTATAAATGACAGCCTCATTGTTTAACTCGCCGGCTTCTGTTTGCTCTCAATTGCACTCTCCTCATGCTGTTAATTGCAATTTTCCTATGACTTATCACTGTTCCTAGGTTACATGTAGATCGTTCACTTTAAGAATAAAAGTACTGCAGGGTGGTGGTGGTGCACGCCTTTAATCCTAGTACTCAGGAGGCAGAGGCAGGTGGCTCTCTGTGAGTTTGGGGCCAGCATGGTCTACAGAGAGAATTCTAGGACAGACTCCAAAGCTATACAGAGAAACCCTGTCTCAAAACACCAAAAATAAATAAATAAAAGTACTTAAGAAAAATTTCAAGACCTTTCAGAAAGAAACCAACATGCAATATAGGTTTTTCTGTAAATTTTGTTGTATCTCTACTGTCTTGTATCATTGGATTGTCACCATAAAACTTTTACAGGTTTGACCATAAACATCACAGTATCCACCTTGTCCTATACATTAAGTTTTGCAGATGATGCCCATAAACTGAGAAGCCTGAAACCCTGGAGGTAAGAATCCTACAAAAGCACCCTTCCACCCTGCTCTTCCACCCTGCTCCTCTGAGACTCTAGCCCAATCTAGTTACTGGGAAGAGCAAAGTGCTAAAGCCCATCACACAAGCACTTCTTGCTCTGTATACACCCTTAGAAGCAACATCATCTGCTTAAGGTATTAGAGTTTTCTCCTTGTCCCTCAACCCCTGCTTGAGTTAGATGGAAATAATCTTTTCTCTACTTTATCATCTGAGAGAGCAGAGACACAATCTTCTCCATTTTAAGATGGAGTCATGAGAGTAAATACTGCCCTTTGCTGGCTGAAGTCTTCCCTCACTCTCATCCTTCACAAAACAAACTGAGAGACAGACAAAAACCAATGGTTTTAGATGGGATTCTATATTCCCATTCCCTTTTCTCTGCTGAACACTTGGGGTGGTTGAATCTGATGTACAGTAGTGTTCTTAGTGGCTGGAAAGACGGCTTAGGGATTAAGAGCACATGCTGATCTTGTAGAGGACCTGAGTTTGGTCCTCAGCACCCACATTGGGCACATCATAGCCACCTGTTCTAGGGGGTCTAACACTCTCTTCTTGTCTCTGTTGGTATCTGCACACATGTATGCCCACATACACATAAACAAAAGTAAATTATTTTTTTAAAGAAGTAAATGTTTGACAATTGTACCAGGAGCTTAAAGAAAAGGAGATTTTTTTTTTCAGACAAGTCTGTAGGGGTTCACAGTCAGCAGAAATTGTCGTATCATTGTCCTGTTAGAACACAGGGTAGCTAAGCACGCTGCCAATGCACTCTTTTATGTCATTCAATTCCCATAATAATCTTAGGCGAGTTCTGCAGAGGTTTGTTTTAGAGAAATCGAGATACTGAAAAGTTCAGTACTGCAGTTCCAGAGATGCAAGCTCCTGCCTAACTGTGGATTCACAATCGTCTCCAGATGTACCAGGTGTTCTCTTTCCACACCTTATAAACCCCAGGTAGGGAATAGGCACATGGCTCACATCTATAGCTGACCCAAGGATGAGAGAATCAGAACTCAAAAATGCTTTAACAAGTTGGACAACTGGCCAAGAAAGCCCAAAGATAACATTTAATATGAAAAAATAATTAAAGTTTTAGGTTTAGATTAGATTTTTAAAATCTCAAAGTAAAGACTGGGAGTGGACAGGGAAGGGGGATATTGTTTACTCATGTGAAGAAGAGCAGTCTGTGATGATAGTCAGCACTGAAGGATGCAGTTACAAAATGCAAATTGAAGTGACTTTCACAGGGCTGCCGGAAGAATAATGCATCTCAGGAGATGCGAGGGACCACATGCTCCTCTCTGTGCTGGAGGCAAACCATTAGCAGTTCTGTCCTGCAATCGTCATATGTTAAATGGGACAACAACAGGCTTACACTTTAATTTTACAAAGCTCACTCCTATTCCCCATCTGTCAGCTGGGCTGTCCATCATCCTAGATCTGCTAATTCCCAGACCGGTGGAAGCTGCACTGCCTGTGAGATACTTCAGTGAATCCTCAGAGGCTTAAATTCTCATGACAACTTTCGGCTCTGAGATCCTGCTCATTTAATGAAAATGATAGTCGTTCCTCCTCAACCAAGGTTTTCCTGTCTGAAGTTTCATACGTGTGGACCTGGAAATGCCTACTTGGCATCCTTTATATGTGCTGTGCTCTACTTATATCAAACACAACATGGCCTATGCTATG
Organism: Alexandromys fortis; assembly: GCF_014885135.2. Taxonomy (NCBI): domain Eukaryota; kingdom Metazoa; phylum Chordata; class Mammalia; order Rodentia; family Cricetidae; genus Alexandromys; species Alexandromys fortis. Next base: position 4,077,085 of record NW_026068009.1, read on the forward strand.
CTATTTGAACACAAAGGCCAGCCGTACATACAGGGCCTCTTAGCTTCAGTTGGTTTTGCTTTCTGTGATTTCGATTAGCTGTGGTCTACAGGATTCTGAAGATATTAAAAAAAAATTCCAGAAATTAAAAATAAAATCACGTAAGTTTTAAATCACACGCTAGTCTGCGTAGTGTGATGAAATCCTTTTCTTATTCTATCCTCCCCATGAGAGAAATCATCATTTATCCAAAGAATTAAAGCTGTCTATGTCACCCCCATTAGTCTCAGTGATGGGGTCAGCTAGATGCACGACAGCAACGTTTGTGTTCAAGTAACCCTTACTCATTACGAACAGCCTCAAGGTACAAGATCAGAAGGGCTTCAGCGCACACACAATGATAGTGAGCCATAAAAAGTTACAGCTACAGCATGTGATAGGGCACAGGATGGCAAAGGCATCACATCTGTGGGTGAAGACACAAGACCTGCTCTAACTCATAGTTAGTACCAGGGAGCCTGAAAGGAAGTGACACCGAGCCATTTACTGCAAGGGGGTAGCCACACAGATTCAGGGAAACATTTGGACTAGGATATATTTTTGAATTACTGGAGACTGTCGTGGTTATTAATTGCCTTTTGCATCTAGTGTATAAATTTAATTTATAATTGGCAAATTATATATGTGGAAAAATAGTGTATATAGGATTGGTACTGCCTGTCACTTCAGGTATCCTATGGGAAATCTTGGAATGTATTCTCTGTGGACAAGTGGGGTACCAGAGAGTGCCCTACATTAACGGTGCCTTATGTATATTCTGTGTACACAGCTACTTCAGCTTCCTCCTCTGATTTGCAGAGAATGTGATTTCCATGTGCTAAGGAATTTTGCTATGCATACAGGGAGACAAGGAAGGTTTACGGAGGAGGAACAGTAGAAACCTTAACTTGAAAAGCAGACATCCGCCTTTCTAAAAAAGTTTGTTCTTCTTGTTAGCCATTCTTGCTTCTGGGGATTTTTAAACAACTTCTGATATGTTTTTAGTGCTCTGATCTTGCTGGCAGTTTCCCCTCCCTCTTATTTTCCCTCCTCATTTACTTCCTCTCAGGTATCCTGCAGGCATTCCACGTTTCTCAGATTACTATGTGTAGCATTTGCCCAAAGTCAGTTTTGAGCCAGCCGTATACCTAGAAAAGCCACTAAGATGCTGGGTTTAGCAAGAGGGCCACCCTACGATTTCTTCCCTCACAGAATCTGTTCTTCTTAGGATGGATTTGTGCAGCGGAGTGACATTTTTATCTGGTGTTAAACTGGGAAAAGCAGGGTTGGCAATGGCAGCTCCTCAGCGCTTGTTTAAGCAAACTGGCATAGCTAAGTTACTCCAAATGGTTGCACAAGCCATCATTCTACCATCTCATCGCCATCATAAACATACATGAATGGAAACTCTTCTCGGCTGTGGAAAGTTTTCATTGGATAACCTCAGCTACTGCCTTAGATTAACCCACAAACACCCGCAGTCACAACAATGCCGTCTCTGAGCCAGGGAGAGACTGATGGGATGGTATCACGTGGGCTGGATGTAGATCAGACATTGTAAATGGATGATAAATAAAAGCTTAAATTAAGATAAAGATCTCACTTCCTAAACTCAGCCTTAGCCGGAGGAAGTGGAAGAGAAGGCCTCTGCTTTCCGTCAAAGAAAGCAAGGAAGTGTTTGTTTAAGGCTGGGCCTCAGACTTTAGAGAGAGTAGGTGTATGAAATCTGAATTTTGGAAACAAGAGGAGATGAAAAGAGAAAAAGCTCCCGGGGAAACAGTTCCACTACAAACCAGGATCGATGCTGCAAAGCTGATTATCTAGAGACTGAAGTAGCCGGATCTGCAGTCAGCCTTGCCTTCATCTGGACGAGGCTGATTTCTCCACTGCCTGCTGCTGACTAGAGGCACAGGCATGGAGCTCGCTGTCTACTTCATGGAGTTATCACAAACAACCTGCAGCAAAAGGGTTAGCCGTAGAAACATGATCCTAGTCTAACAATGAAAACTCCTCAGATAATTAGCTTGAACGGACTTATGAGCTCACCTGTAAAGTCAATAAGATATTTCAGTGACCACCCTTGGAATTCTCGGAATATATTGTGGAAAGATAGTTATCAAGAAAAATATAAATGCTATAAACAAGTATAAACTAAATTATTCTTTTTGTCTCATGATTCTTTTAGATATTTTATAAAAACTTGCCAGGTAACAGAGGGGCAATACTTTTAAATAAGAAAACACAGATTCCAGGGCCAAATGCAAAACTACTATTCCTGACATGGGAGTCACTCCATTGGGGATTCTGGGCACAGTGTATACCCTGTGCCTCAGTTTCCCTATGTGTTTATGTTGTGTAGAAACAGTATAATCAGGGAGAGATTATTAGACAAATTCAAGATGCAAACCTAAGAGTTAGAACACATCCATGGTAGGGAGATGTTAAGATGTAAACCTAAGAGTTTGAAGACATCCATCGGAGAGAGATGCTATGCAAGACATCCATCACTTCTTTTCTCTCACCCCTACTATTAAAATATCATCTCCAGAGGGCAGAATGTTCTTCCTGTTTTGTCCCTCCTGCATTCCTGATCAGAGCTAACATTTAGTAGGTGTTCAATAATTGTCAGTTTATTGTGGTGGACAACAATTAGGTTGGGTAGTATATGACTTAGATACACACACACACACATATATATATCTGTAAATATATAAAAAAGAATGTATCTGTATTAAGGTGTGTGTGTGTATATATATGTGTATATATGTGTGTGTGTGTGTGTGTGTGTGTGTATGAGAGAGAGAAAATCCAGTTCTTGCTCACATTTATTTTGCAATAAAATAGGTTTCATGAAGACAACATAGAAAAGATTTTGAAAACATTTTTCTTTGTGAATGTGGTGGTTTGAATGAAAATGTGCCCCGTAGACTCATTCATAGTGGCACTATCGGGAAGTGTGACCTTCTTGGAGCAGGTGTGGCCTTGTGGGAGGAGGTATGTGACTGGAGGAGGTCTTTGGGATTTCAAATACTAAAGCCAGGCCCAGTGTCTCTCTCTTTTTTTCTGCTTGCCTGCCAAGATGTAGAACCCTCAATATTTCTCCAGCATCACATCTGCCTGCATGTTGCCATATGTTCTCACATGATGTTAGTGGATTAAACCTCTGAATGTAAGCTAGACCCAATGAAATGCTTTCTTTTATAAGAATTGTCACAGCTACAACAATAGAATATTGACTAAGACAGAATACATTCATGGTACTATGTGTTATAATCTGCTGGCCTGGTCTGTCACCTGGGTACCCTGTCCCATTAAGAGACAAACTCTTCTCACTTCCAACTACTCCTGAGGGGACTGAGCAGACTCCCCTTCTACCACCTTTCTTCTGGAGATGCAGCTTCTGCCTCTCTCCCTTCTCTCCCTTCTCTCCCCTTCCCTTCCCCCTCCATAACCCACTAAATAAACTCTATACTCAAACTCTCTCTGAATGGTGTATCTGTCTGCCTCTCACCTGCCAAAGTCTGGGGTGACCTGTTCCTCATGTGACTGTTTCCCCTCGTGGGATCAGTCCCCCACCACCATATATTTATAAAATGACAACACACCATGTTCTGTAGGGCATTTTTCTATACGTTCACGACATATACTATGCAAGTTATATTTCATACCACTCTACTCTTCCCTTTCTCTCCCAACTATTCCCCTTTTTCCTCTCAACCGTTCACTTCTACTGTTCCATCATATAACAAATGCAGGCTTTTATTTGACTGTACAAAATCTAGGAACCACAAATGAGAGAACAGCATATGATATTTATCTTTCTGAGTTAGCTTAATTTGACTAATATGATTATGTCAGATCAGAGGGATTATTTTTATTAGTCAGGAGTCTGTATTTTGTTGTTAGAAATGCCATCCTCTGAACAGTTCACAGGAGAGAGAAAAAAGCAAATAAAAAATAAACCCTAAACAACAGAAATGGATGAGGGAGGGCAGTAACCTCCCTGAATATCTTCTCAGTTTGAGCTGAGTAGAAACAGGGAACACCCTCCCCAGCTCGTTGGATGCTAAGGAACAAGGAGGCCACATAGTTGCACAGGCCCCGAAGAGCGACTGTGTCACATTTCCCACTGTTCCTTTCCAAAATAAATTTCACTAAAAGGAACTGCCCTCATTAGCCAGGGAGACAGTGCACTCATCTTTGACAGGAGGAATTCTGAGAGCGGCTATTCCCTGCGCAAGCAGTCAGCAGCTTGGAATAATTCTGTTCTTGTATGAGGGGGGGGGGGCGGGAAGGAAGGAGGAGGGAGGGGTGGGATGAGAAGTCACACCTGATAAAAGCTTCATCGCGTGGCTGCTAATTTGATAGCACTGTGAAGCAAAACCTTTCTCATCCCAGCAGTGCTATGGCGTGATTATGAAACTCTCAAACCTTTGCTGAAGGCTTGGCTCCCAGTGGGTAAACCCCATCATTGAGGGGTGACTGGATCTAATGAGGGAATTAACCCCACTGATGGATTGCATATCTGATAGTTTCATTATGAGGTAGAATTGAGTTGGAGAATGTTTCAGAGGGGTTTATCATGCTTCCTGCCACATGGCTTCTTGCCTGGCTCTGTTCTCTGTCTACCATGCAGTGAGCATCTCTGTTTGTCACCAGTCTTCTCTGCCTTGAGACCTGGCCTCACCTCAGGTCTTAAAACTAGGGAGCTAATGGAGCATGAGCTAAAAACACTGAAAATGTCAGCTAGAGCTCCTTCTAAAAACTGTTTCTCTGGGGTGTTTGTCACGGGGATGAAAACACAAGCAAAAGGCAGGTGGGCTTGTGTCTTTCTCTATTGAAAGCTCTTCCAGTTCAGAGAGAGCACCTTGGGCTCTGGTTCAGTGTGAGAGATTGTGTAGTACCTGCAGGCCTTCTCACGCAGAGAAAATCACTTTCCATTGCCCAGTTAACTCCTTAATGAGTAAAATAAAGAGCCAGAAAGAGAAACAAGAATGAAAAAAAAAAAAAAACAGCATGCACATATATACTCAAACATATCTTCTGCTTTTTTTTAAAAAAAGAAAATAGATGAAGGAATTGAAACTAATTTCAAATAGTTCTCCTCTTACCAGGCAGAACTCAGGCTATCTAATTGAAGTAAAATTGTCACCACCCGCACACCCTTCACTTCGCAAGCCTGTGTCAGGACGAAAACATAATTAGGGCAGTCCCTAGGGCCCTGAGGAGTGTGAGAGGCTTCCTGCAGTTTTAGGTTTCAGAAGCAGAGAAGGAAGCCTGGAGAAAGAAAATGACTGCAGCAGACACAGATCAAACATAATCGCCCCTCACACCAAGGAAAAGCCTTCCTGATCTTTTAAGCTTGCTTGCAGTTATCTCTGGAGCCTCTGCCTGGGAATGTGAAAAGCTGAGAAGGAATCCGATCTGATTGCTGCAGGAACTCTGTGGTCAGGAACTCTGCAAAGCCTCCATGGAAGCAGACTAAAGCAAAAGGGAGACCGGTCCTGGGCCTAGCTACGTACTGACAATGACCTGTTAGTAGAACAGGTCACAGTTCGTGATTTTAAGTTTTTACTTTTTAAATTTAATTTCAATATATATGTGTATGTATACGCATATGTACATATATGTGTGTATATATACATATGTGTATGTAGGATATGTGTGTGTGTATGTACACACATACACTCATATATATATGT
>NW_026068009.1:4082836-4163847 GCF_014885135.2 Alexandromys fortis
ATGAGAAAAAGAGAGAGAGAGGGAGAGAGAGATAGAGGGAGAGAGGGAGAGAGAGAGAGAATGTGTGCGTGAGGATGTCAGACAGAGGGTGTTAGCTACTCTAGAGCCAAAGTTGTAGGTGCCTGAGATGCCGGCACGGCTCCTGGGAAGTGAACTCTATTCCTCTCCAGAGCAGAGTGTGCTCTTTATGCCTGACTACATAGTTCCAGAACTTGAATGTGACTCGTTCTCTTCATGTAAACTTGGCTGTCTCTGTCCATTGGCAGCTGTGTCTCCATTGGGAAAAATCAGTAGAAATGACAGAGGTCATTTAGAGCCATCTGATTATGAGGGTGGTTGCTGTGTTTCAGGGGAATTGGTTAGGTGAAACCGCAAGGCAGCTGGACAGGCAGCTGTGGGTGTTTAGTGTGTGTGGCAACCTGGCTGTGACCTGCACACTGCCTCTCCAAAGAAGAAAGGGAAGGGAAGAAGTGTGAGGTTTCCATACAACCTTTAGGCTTTTAGGGGAACCTGACTTGTTGGGCACTCAGACTGCCCCATTTCCCACCTAGCACACTGGAAATGTTATTTGAATTTTCTCTGTTCACTTTCCTCCATTGCTCTGAGGATTATAGGAAGTGGAGCATGATGGTAAAATCATTTCTTCATGCAGCATGTACTCGATGGGTTTTTCAAATGTCAAATTATGAATCTATAAGCTAACTTTATTATATGTTATATATTTACCCCAATCTACAAAAGGCTGTTTTCCACGGGTCATAAGATCCATTTTCTTTCTAGGGAGGGGTGGGGCAAAGACTTAAATTCAGGCTAATGTGACCATGAGGTCATAGCATCCAAGGCTTGGACGATGACTTCCAAGACAGAAAGGAAGTTCAGTGTGGAGACAGTTTTCCCCAAAGACCTGGATGTATTCCCAAAGTATTCCCAGCGTAATTTGAAATTCAATTAAAAACCCCTAAGATTTATTATGTGTTCAACTTTGCGTGCTGCTTGCATTCTGGGGAGTGTGTGTGTGGGGGGTGAGAGATACATGAAATGGGTGCAGGGCATTCTTAAAAGAAAAATATCAGGTTTAAAATAAATTCCGTAAGTTTGTCTAACTTTAAAGCAAACTGAGTCTGAACCTGCATTGTCAGGCCTTCCCATTTACATTCAGAAATACCTTATTCTGTTAAGACTTGGGATTCTTTTGGTATGCTCACTGTTTTATTTTTTAATTCAAAATTATTATGTTTATTTATATATTTACATGTTTGTATGAAGACACCATGGTGCATGAGCAGTAGGAAGCCAAATTTCAAGAGCCTGTTTTCTCCTTTTACCAGTGGGGCTGGCGAACTGAACTCAGGTCATTAGGCCTGGTGGCAGGATCCTTTCCCTGCTGAGTCATCTCACCAACCTTCACTGTTTCCTTTCTTTCTTCCTTCTTTTCTCTCCCTCCCTCCCTCCTTCCCCCCTCCTTCCTGTTCCCTTTCTTTCTTTCTATCATTCCCTCCCTCTTTCTTTCTTTCTTTCTTTCTTTCTTTCTTTCTTTCTTTCTTTCTTTCTTTCTTTCTTTCTTTCTTTCTATCATTCCCTCCCTCTTTCTTTTTTTCTTTTTTTCTTTCTTTCTTTTTTAAGGTAAAGGAGTAGAAACATTCCACTATGCTGCAGATAAAAAAGAAGTGATGGCTAACGTGCTTAGCATAACTGACTAAATCTGCATTTCCAATCTTGAGAACTGTGAGCAATCATAGACACTATCCAGAATTACGTCCATTTTCCTCGGCTTCTTTTTGTTGCTGTTGTTTTGTTTTGCCTTTTCCCTTCAGCTATGATACCCTACTTAACCACCAGTAAGTATTTAGTTATGGTGCCTATATATTAAAACAACTTAAATAAGAATACAGCTTGTTTTGGTATTGCCACTCTGGTGTGTTAAAACAGGGAAAGCAGCCAAGAATATAAACTGTCTCACAGAAAGTTCCTTGAATGGTTATTCTCACAATAAGGGATGAAGAGTCCAATTTATTACTGTAATAACAGGCTAAACATATAATGTGGGTAGGTATAAACTGGTTTGAAAGAAAATAAACTCTTCCTTCCTATGGACTTTCACCCAATTTTGATGCTTTGAATTATTTAGATAAAAATTCTCCACTCATTTCATCTGCCTTTGTAGTCTGATTTTGAGCCAGGTCTGGAGGCAGACACTGTAGCTCTTGAAAAAAAAATCTTGTTCTCACAAATTTCCAGCCAACATTTGCAGACTCAAGATGTTTGGAGAGTCAGGATCATCATCATGGATTTGGAAGCCTATCTGAGATAAATGTTAATGCCAAACCTTGAAGGTCATTATTAGTGTAAGGATGATTCAATATGGGGGATTTCTGTTCTTGGCTGGTTGATATAAGATAATTATAAGGCCTTTTAATTGGAAGTTAATTTGAGACATAAAACATCACAGCTAAACAATTTGCTCTGTAGCAGATGAGAAGAGAACAAATTAAGCTGCCTTAGACGTGCTAAGTGACAGTTAGGTAGAATAATTGCTGTAGCTTCCACCATCGGGAAGATGTGGCTGTTTAGGGGTGGAGTAAAGCATGCGTGTCTGGTTTAGCACTTTAAAAGGCAAGGGGCGAAGACTTTGGTTTCTAATGTCTGAAATATTCCTTCAGTCAGCTGCACATTCTCCACCTAAACATCATAAAATTCCAAGGGCAGTATCTTCTCAATATAAGTCTGTAGGAAAGACGATAGGTGAGTCGAAGAAAAATGCCAATTCTGAAATATTGTAAAAAGTAATCCAGGAAGGTAATGATGGCAGCCGTGAAAGATCGAGAGTGACAGAAGACCTCAGGTCTCCAGAGAGCAGGAGCACAGCTAAGGCGGAAGCAGACCCCTCACAGTGTTTATTACAGGCAGAGGGAAACAGACTTTTAGCGCATGGAACTTGCTTTTATTTTGTTGTGCTCTTAGGGCCAAATGAATCAATGAGAGAAAGGCACAGTAAGGTCTTTGGGGAGAGCCCCGAGTAGCAGGAAAGAGTCCTGGTCTAAGGTAATATATTATTTAAAAAGAATGGTTGAAGAAGGTGTAACAGAAGGTTTAAACCTTAAGACAAGATTCAGAGTAGCTTTATTGACCTCTCCTGTTCTGTAAGGCAAGCTAGTGAAAGTTAAAACCCAGATGAACCCTCTGACACTGAGGTGCCTCACATGATGGTGGAAATTACACACCATTTTGCTTATGTGGATCTCTTCTGTTGGAGTTATAATAGTTGCATTTTTATGTAGAGAGAACATGAACATGGATTGGGGTCCTAAATCCCTGCTTTTGCTCTGAGAATGTTTAGAGCCTTGCCATTCATATGCCCATCTTCTTTCTCTTTAAGAATTAGTGGGTGGAAAGTTGGAACTTTCATTTCATAGATGTTTTAATATAGATATCACATGGAAAGATTAGGTGAGGGATACTTGAAGAGGTGACATAATTTCCTTTGTTTGCGTAAACTTGCTGAGGTTGTTCAATAGGAGCAATGAGCACACTGGTACTGATGGAACAATTCTCTCACCTTGCTGTTCCCAGTTCTACAAATTCCTCAGCATTCTACCCCATGAAATCCCACCAACACCCAGAGCTACCGGCAACACCATAGAACTCTCCAAATCTCTCGTCCCTCCTTGGCTATCTCCACACAAAGGCACTGATTCTTTAGAAGTTAGGCAGCTACTGATTCATATGGAGAAGGAATTAAGAACTCTGTCTGTCTTTGTACACTCACTGTGTGCAGTGTTTGATCGATGTGATTTTCTTCCTGAGGACTCCAGTCGTTCTCCAGCAAAGGCTAACAGTGGTCAAATATTTCTCTGTAAGAGCACCCCTCCTTGATAGCTCTGTTTTCTGCTTCTGGACTATGACCTCACAAACTTCCCTCCAGTCTCTGTTTTCCCCACATTAGCATCATCAGTGTGTGTGATCTACTGGCTAAGTTGAACATGGTGCCCCATATGAAATAATTCAATATATTCTTTGATTTTTTTCCAGACTGTCCTCTGAATTTTAAAAATTTTTAGTGTGTGTGTGTATTCATGTATGTGTACAGTGTACAGAGGCCAAAGAATGTCACATGTCCTGCTCTGTTAAAATTCTGCCTTATTCCTTTGAGACAGGGTCTCTCACTGAAGCTGAATCTTATCATTTTTTCCCTAGACTGATTGTCAGCAGCCCCAATGATCCTCTGTCTCCATCCCTTGCCCCAGCACTGGGTTACAGGCCTGCACTCCTGACAGCTTTCTCTGTGGATGCTGGGGAAAAAAAGCCAAGTCCTATTATATCTGCAGCAGCAAGTGCTTTTACAGCTGAACCATTTCCCAAACTTGGAATTTTTTTTTTTGTAGTTCTGCCTTAAATTTCTTTATGACCTGTTACCCCCACTAAATTACATATTCTTATTTTTATCAGCACTGGTTTTACTTGTTTTTAAATGGGATTTTAATAGGTGACTTTTCTTTTAACTTATTTTTTCCTTGAACTCTCTTCCTTTTCACTTGAGATTTCTCTTGTTTATCTTGATACATATGGAGTAGCAAAGTTCTTCTCTTTCCTTTAAGTTGCTCACTTTCCTTTAAGTCTTCAAGATCTTTGGTGTCTGCATCACATTTATACATGATGACCTAGCATGGCTTGTATAATAGCACATTCTGCATGCATGGTGGCAGTAAATAGCATATTTTTCTGATGTAGAATATTATTTATCTATTTAAATACGTGTTACATTTGTTTATGTTCTGGGATACTACTTTAACTCTGTGAAGGCGTGTTAAATTTGTTTTTGCCTTTGTTAATAATGTAAAGATGGGTCACATTTGATTGTGCTGCATGTGTTTAATTATGTAAATGTGTGTTTCATTGGTTTCACCTTGCCTAAGGCACCTGATTGGTCTAATAAAAAGTTCAATGGCGGGAGAGGGATAGTGGGTGCTGGTGGGCAGAGATAATAAGTAGGAGGAGAAATCTAGGTGAAGGAGAAGAACAAGAAAGGGAGAAGAGATTGAGGGAGAAAGAAAGGGACAGGCCCTGGCCAGGTAGTCACCAGCCAGTCAGACATGAGAAGCAGTTCAAATAGGACAAACAGAAAGAAAGGAAGGAAAGAAGAAAGAAAGGAAGGAAGGAAAGAAGAAAAGTAAAAAGGTCCGAGATTAAACATAGATCAAGAGAAACAGATTAAAATAAGAGCTAAGCTAAGGTCAACATTCATAACTAATAAGCAGTCTCCATATCATGATTTGGAAGCTGGTTGGTAGCCCCATAATAAAGCCTGTCACATTTCCCTGTGGTTGTCTTGTTATGAGAGTAGGGCTTACGGGTGAAAGATTTACTTGTGAGACCCAAACCAAAACTGCCAAGGAAGGAAAAGCAATCCTCCAGGGTCATGAAGTGTTGGACACATCCCCAACAATGTACATTAATCTTGTTGGCCTCAGGTCTAACATCTCATGAATGTTTGAATGAGCATTAAATGATTTGTGTGACCATTGACATTAGGGACCAATTTCCATCAGCTGTATCAATGTTTAAATGAGTATTTCTGAAGTGTATCCCCAATCTTTTTGCTTCATCTGTGAGCTTAAGTTTGAGTTTCTTAGGTCAACATGCACTCAGTTCACTCTTCGGACAGAAGAAAAGTAGGGGGCATCACCATGGTCCCTCCTTGATAGTTACCTACATTCTGACTTTTAAGCTTTGCTCCAGCTCAGAACTTTGGTTCTATAACACTCCTCTGCCTTAGGATAAATTCCAGTACATTCTCTCCAAAATCTTGAAGTCCCATGATTCATCTGAGCAAAATAATCACAAAGTTTTTGGCTTGGTTATCTACTCTGAATTCATCATTAGTTTAAAAATTACATCTAGTCACTTTAGATTTTTTAAAATTACTTTAAGGTGCTCTTGTTTCAAAGACCCTAACAAATATGAGAAAAAGGAAAGATAATTCATCATAGAGCTCTGTAATTATTTATCTACACATGTATCCTCTTTCTGTATAAGGAATTGCTAATAAAATTATGACATTGTTACTTGCCAGTACTTTTAATTCATGACTCAAGTTAGAAGAATGTTTGAAAGATATGATGGTAGTTTGCACAAGAATTTCTTCCAGAAGTGTTTTCTTCTGGAAACATCTAGGGTCAGTTGATGCCAAGATTCTAGAAGGGGGAACATCCCCTTGACCATCAGTGGTCAAACAATTTGAAATTTCTACTGAAAATTAGGAGGAAGGTGAAAGTTGAGAAGCAGAGGATTTGGAGAGAGAGGGACGAACAGAATCTGGTTGAAGTTAGGAGCAAAAAAATCTGGTGAAATCCCACCTGTCATGGTGGCCACTTACTGTTTTATGAGACATTAATGTCTGAAAGTGTCATACAAACCCTATGATTCCCTAGACTTCAAGCACACTTACACCCCAGGGATTTTTGTGATGGGAACTTCTCATCTGTCTCCCCTACTCTTCTGTGAAGTTTATTCGGCTCATAAATGTGAATAAAAGGATTTAAACACAGAAGTCAAGGAGATGCTGATTTTCTGTATCTCAGTCTACTCATTGCTGTGCAGAAGCAGAGCAGTAGACACAGAGTCCCAGCAGAGAAGGAAAGACAGGCATAAAATTCTTTCACTTTAGCTCTATATGTATTTGAGAACTTTTGTAGGCCATTCGCTGGACCCTGCAGAACAGGTCCATATCAAGTCGCTGACCTATGTCTTCTGAGGTTCACAAACACGCACTGAGATATTTACATAATGACAAAAACGATATGTCTCTTAGACTACGTCCCCATTATTAAATAATACGTGGCTGAATTTGGATTTAATAATCTTAACGAAAAGTTGTATCAGCTTTATCCAAAGGGATGTTTTTTTAAATTTCATTTCTGATCCATTATGAAAGGCGTTATGACATCATATGGAGAGAGACATGACAAGGTTTCACATCTTCACACCACAGTGTCTGCATCCCCTCCTCTACCCATCTTCAGAGTCATAAGGAAGCAATCCCAAATTCATTACCCTAATCCTATTAGCATCTTTTCAAGAATGACTCATGGCCCTTCAGAATAATTGCTGTCACATCAGTGTTAAATGTTTGTTATCATGACCACATAACCACATGTTCTGGAATAGCTCAGACTAATGCCAGGACTGGCTGGCAAAGGGGGAAGCTCTTGCTTGTTAATTTCTTTTCCTTACATGTTTGATCTGGAAACACTTGGGATATAGATGTCATCGTGATCTCTAGCACTCAACATCTCCAACTCGGACTTTTTCATTTTTGCTTGGAATGGTTTGTCATGCTATCGGCTTCTAATCCTCCACCTTGAGTCTTTCTGAGTCCCGCCTTGGAACCTTCATTGGTCACCCATAGTTGTATAACTTGTGACTTGCACCCCCCCTTATCACTCTGACCATCTGAGATCCACTTGCTCCATCTGACTGATAAAGTATATCCATGTAGCGGAGACCCTGAGAAAACACTGAGGTGCCAGAATCCTAACCCCTGCTTTTCATAATCCCATGAGCACGAAGCACAGGCAATCAGTTCCGGTATATGTTATGTTGGAATAATGAGAAGAAATCCAAGTTCTCTTTCTATAAACCTAGCTGGAGGGTGAGCAGGCCTGGCACAAGGAAAACGAGGCAAGAAGACAAAAGAAAAAAAATAAGAGAAACAGGACTTGTTTGCAATGCTAATCTGAGGGACAGGAAAGATAAAACCAACACCTCTTTCAGATTGGCTCATAGTTTATTCTAATTCCAAGGGTGTGAGTGAGATAATTGAACATTCAGCCAGAGCCAACTGTAATGAAGGACAGGTTTTAGTTGGGCTTTATCTTTTCCTGGTTTGTTAGAATCCAAAACCAGAGATCTATCAAAAGAAAGAGAAGAACGGCATGTGTGACAGATGAGAATTTAAGGAAGCCCTCACACAGAGACCAGAAACTGGGCACAGGGCACACTCTGGATTGCCAGCAGCTAAGGGCTAGCCTTGTGCTCTGGACACCTGAGGTGTGTGTTGGAAGAAGCAGCTGGAAGGCAGAGAGCTGTTCATAGGCCTTGTTAGGAACACGCCTTCAAATCCCAAAGAGCCGAAGCTATTGTGCAATGGTACATCAGCCGGATCAATGCTCGGAGTTTCAGACTCGCAGATGAAAGGGACTAGGGGTGTATTAAGTTTTTCTTAATTGGCAGCATAAGTCTTGCAAGTATATATTATAGATGATATAGTGGTTATAAAGTCGCTTTGATTTGGAGGGAGATAGACACACCTTGTTAGTGGATTCATTATTTGTCTTGCAAAGGCCTGTTAGGGTTTGGAAAAAAGCTCAATCCAAACACAACAGCTCTCACACAGAGCGATGCTACTAGTTGCTCTTCTGTGGAATACCTGCCATTTAAACTATTATTTTCCTATAATTAACAGACCGATGGCTTCCTAATTTGAACATGGCACATCAGCATGTTCCATTAAGAAATAGTGAAACAAATGAGTCCCTTACAACATAGGCTCAATCCACTTATATTAAAATTTTACCCAAATGCTAAAATCTAGGGTAGAAGTGATTTGGTTGGGGTATTACAAAACCAAGTGTGTACAAAGGATTAGTGCTGACTTCTAGCACATGAAACTTATTCAAGAGGGATATAACAGCATTTGTAGAGAGTCTCCTTGCTTACCTGACCACTATCACATGACCCCTGACGATCGTTCTGCTAACTTGTTATGCTCAGTGACTTCTCATGTGGTAGCTCCTGCACAGCAGAGAAGCCAGTGCTTTCTTTTATCTTGATGTTTCCTTCCAACAACTATCTCTTTAAGATTAAAATTATTTGTCCCATAAAAATTGCCATCTTGTGTTGGATTTTTCAACGGTCTTTTGTAACAAAAGTCTATCAACAACCATTGAATGAAATGCTGTTCTTTTTGCTGTGATCCTTCCCTGTTCTATTCCAGGCAGCCATGATTTGCCCTTATCCTTGGCACACAGAATAATTCCATGTAGCAGGATTGTGGCCAACATATGCCAATACATTCCTAATTAAAATGCTGGCAATGAAACATAAGATTCAAATAGTACCATGCTGGATTACAAATCATATTTATTCTGTTCTTCTTGGCATTACTGCTCTGTTTATGAGAGAGAGAGATCTGACACCCGGCTCTGTTGCTCTGCTTTCTCAAGGTGTATCCACAGTGCTTATTCTACCCTAAAGATGCTGCCCCCCCCCCACCATGTCAACACTACAAGGTTTGCTGAGAATGTACACAGTGTAACGTTTTCTCGGGAGGACCATGAAATCACAGATCACAGTGCCTTTTCTTTTCTGGGTTTTCTTGATGTTGTCTGGGGTAATGGAAGGAAGCCATGCATAGGCATTGGTTTTAGAGAAATAATCGACAGCTCAATGAGATGTTTCTAATGTGAACAGGGGGCTAACCCAAACTCGGTCAGGGTACCAACCTCTGAGAACACTGTATACACCACTCTGCTTTATTTGGCAGTATCGCGTAGCTATCCAAAGCAAGAAATCTGGATGGGTTCTATTAATACTGGGTAACTGGGTAATTTCCTTAAACTATTCCTGTCCTATTTATCTTTAACATAGATAAAGGTTGAATCTAACATGCTCCAACCACTGCTGGATGCCATCGAGAAAGAAATACAAAAGCAACATACGGTGCTGTGTTAGTCAGTTGTACTTCATGGTGACAAATTTCCTGAGATCAATAAATTTTAAAGGAGGGAACATATATTTGGGATCAGAGTTTCAGAGATTTTGATCCATAGTTACTTTGGATCTTCAGTGAGTCTCCCAAAAATTATAGAGGCAATAAATACAGCAAACTGTTCATGGTGAGTGGGAAGCAGAGAGACTTTTCATGAGCACATCCAATGATCTAACTTCTTCCCACTGCGATCCGCCTCCTGAAGGTTCCACGGCATCAACAATAACACCACAGACTGACAAACAAGCCTTTGTCTAGTGAGCCTCCATCGGTACATCAGCTCCAAACCACATAAGCATCAAGCAGGCTAGTAACTAAAATGATCAAAGGCAGTTCTGAGCAAGCTTGTCTGTGCCTAAGCCATTGAAGCCACATCCTGATTGTTATTTGACAGTGTTTATAAAATATCTTCTTTAACATGCACTTTGATTATCTACAGGCTAGCTGTAGCAAAATACACATCTCAGAGGCCAAAACTTCGTGGTATCTACTTTATAGAAACTAGTGAACCGGTGCCATATGAAGACTTAAATGATAGTCTGCCATATGTAAGTACTCACGCAATGCTGCCTATTAATATTATTGTATCCATTTAGATTGCTGGGAGAAGGATCACTATTCTCATAAAGATTTAACTACAGTAGGTTCATGAGAAATATAAAAGGAGTTATTTTAAGATACGGCGTTAGGATGATGGTCAAAAGTCTAAGAATTTCCTATCAGTTTATGGTACATGTAAGTCTCCATCTAACGTCACTGTGGTGTCCAATAGTGATGGGACAGTGTTCCAGGTTTCTGCTGGTCACAGTCCTGTGGTGTTCCCTAGGGGATGACAAAGCCCCGAGATGGGAGTAATTATATCTATGTATATCTCACCTTGAACAGATCTCATTTTTGACTAATACCATCACGTGATTATCTATCTAGAAAGCTGAGCGGCTTTTACTGGTTCCTGTACCATCATCAAATTCATGAAAAGCTATGGAGAACTTTTCATCTTGTGTTTGTTTAGAGATCAGACTGAACCAAAAGCGCTTCCCGCTTCATCTCCGTAGACTTTCTTAACTACACATCTATTGCTTTCTCTGCAGAAGAACAGTTGGAACCGTCTCTGTGGATACACGTGAACTGGGACAACCTCTTTTCTGGTAAAAATGATTTTGAAGATCTTCCTATTAAAGAAATATTCCATTTTTTTCCAACATGAGTTTTCTTTTTATTATTGTTTTTTTTTCTTTTCTCTCCTTCACCCTTCCACCTTCCTTTTGGAAGACTCCTCTATTACTGGGAGATCCTTTCCCCAAACTTCTATCCCTCTCTCTAGAAACAGTTCTCCAACTCCAGCAGCCAAGGTTAAATGCTCTCTATCCCCTTAGGGGAAAACGCCTCAGTTCCTAATGTATCCTTATGCATGCTTTGTGGCTGAAGGTTGCAGCATCAGTGGAAGCAGGTTGCTGGGACCGTGTTTAGCCAGCCTTCGCTGTTGGAACTCATAAACTAGAGAAGGAAGTGAGTTCCTACCTGTGTTCAGTAGCTTTTCCGCCAGGGAAGGCGAGCAATTATGTTTCTCTATCATTGAACTACTATGTGGCTAGTCGTTCACTCTCGTCACAGCAGATTATTAAATATATTACTGTTTCGTGACACAAAGACCTAAAAACAAGAGGAAAAGAAGTATTTCCATGGCTACACGTCACTGGAACATGCCAAGGAGAAGAGTTTTGCATCTTGCTTTACGTAGTAAGCTACACCGGATTTTAGACATCATATTTGCCACAGTCACATTTATAATGTAACTCCTAACAGACAAAAGAATGAGGTGTTTACAGAGAGCTTGTAATTGCTGTAATTATACCTGTACCCAACTCTGCTCTGAAGTGAGGTATCGCCCCAGGCAAATGAAGAAGAGGGTCATGAAGAAATTAAATCAGAAAGATTGGAAAGCTTAAGCAGCTCTGGCTGTGAAGGCATCTGAAACTTGACAGTCAGCTTCTTGTTAAACAGTAATTTCAAGCCAGTAAGTATCCAAAGGCTCCTTCTCTTCCTTCTGAGCGCTTTGCAGCATGGTATACTACTTAGCGAGATGGTACAAAACCAAAGCCAAGCTCTCTACCTGGGGCGAAGCCAGTATTTGCTACTCACATTCTTTTTAGAGTTTTCTTCCTGCTAAAATTATTGGAATACAAAAACAAGGAGTGGCTAAAGTGTTGGGAAACCACCTTCAATTGACATTAGCAAATATTTAACAGGTACTATGAAACAAGCTGGGGAAACAATTTAACGAGCCTCCAGAACACAATAGTCAAGAGGCCTGGGTCTGGAAAGCTTTCCAAGTTGACAGAAAGTCACAATCCATGACTGACCTTCACAGCACTGAGGTTAGGGAGAGGGTGGGGAGCCATTAGGAGCATGGGAGAGGGTGAGTGGAAGAAATCACTTTTCCTTCGCTTTATTCCCATCCCCCACAGCCATTAAGAGACAGAAGGTCAAGAGGGCAAAAGTTGCTAGAAAGTAGTAATGTACAGGGAGCAGGGGACATGGCCCCAGGAAAGGACTGGATTCTGACCCTGACACATCAATCTAGGACTCTGTGAAAGTCGTCACAGAAACGCCTTTCAGCACGCATTTGCCTTTCTTCCCAGCTGTGTGTTTGTCTTGTGATTTTGAAGCATCCTCTTTCCGGCATCGAATGGCGGTAAAAAGGGAACCGCAGTGCAGAGATTTGAAACAAAGGAAAGAAATCCCGTGATTTTTGAGCAGACAAAATATGGAGGAGTTTATACCAAATCAACAGTAGTAAAAGCAAGCATTTAAAAAGATGCAATTAATAAATTAATTGTGTGTGTATGTGTGGTCTGGGGTGTACATGTATGAGCATGCACTGTGCACACACACAGAGGCCAGAAGATTGTGTTGACTCGATTAGAATAGGACTTACAGGTGTTGGTAGGACTCCTGACTTGTTATAACGGTGCTAGAACCCAAACTCTGGCCCCTCGGGATTATACAGCAAGCACTGTCAATCACTGAGTTGTCTCTCCAGTTTTAAAAGAAACCATAAAAAATAACTTTATAAGTGAGACACTAATATGTGTTAACATATTTCTACATGCCCAATGCAGTTCATCATTTCTATTGCTGGGAAGGCCATTGAGGAATGAAACCTTAAACTTACTGAGTGATCTATCTGATACTTTGTACAGCCACATTTCTCTCTTGCTTTAGAATCTACAGGCGACGAATTTTTTAAATTTTTTTGAAGTCAACTTCTAATGCTAAAGGGATTATCTATGGATGCCTTCCTTTTAAGTAATTTTATTAAAATGTTCACTTATTAGCTTTCTTGTTTAATGGGGAAGCTTCAGCACTGAGAGATAAATTGATGACCGTGCCCGATTTGGCTCCTACTATTTATGACCGACACTACTGACAGTTCTCACCAACAAATTCTTGACTACAACTTAGTTTGGGTTTCTATTGCTGTGAAGAGGCACCATGACCATGACAACTCTTATAAAAAAAAAAACACTCAATTGGGGTGGCTTGCTTACAGTTTCAGAGGTTCAGTTCATTATCATCATGATGGGAAGCATGGCAGCAAGCAGGCAGACACGGTGCTGGGGCTCAGAGTGCTACATCTTGACTCAGGGGCAACAGGAAGTCAGCTGACACACTGAGTGAAGCTTGAGAAATGACCTCAGATCCCACCCCCACAGTGACAGACTCCCCCAACGAGGCTACACCTCCTAATAGTGTTGCTCCCTTTGGGGCCATTTTCTTTCAAACCACCACAACTACAATAATACTTATTTTTCTGGGACATAGAGCTTGCTCTTTAGTTTATTTAATTTTTTTGGAACCATCTATCATATATTCTCATCTATCTCTATCTATCTATCTATCTATCTATCTATCTATCTATCTATCTATCATCTATCTATCTATCATCTATCTATCCATCCACCATCATCATCCATCTAGTGTTGTATGTGTATTTGGGAATGCATGCCTGTGCATCTTCTACAGTGTACGTATGATGGCCAGTTCACAAACTGTAGCCATTGGTTCTCCCCTTTACCATCTGGGTTCTCAGAACTACTTTAGATCTCATCAATCCTGACATCAAATGTCCATGACTGCTGAGCCATCTTGCAGGCCCCGAAGCTTGCTTCTTGACTTACTGAAATAGCAGCCCGAGCAGCCTTATCATGGACTCCATGAATGTGCTTGTCACACATTCTAGTGCTGCCCAAGAAGAGGAAGTAAGACTTAGAAAAGGAGGTGAGGCAGCAGCAGCAGTTCTGGCAAGCAGTGGAGGTGGGGCCTGGGTCAGTGGTAGCCAGTTATTCCATTTTCTTAAGGTCTAAAGCGAAAGATTCAACCATTTCATCAATGAGAGCCTTCTGTTTATAGAGAAATTAGCCAGCATTATAAAGGGACAATTCCAGGTGGGCAGGTATTTAGACAGAAGTGGGTTGAAAGAGAACAGAGGGATAGGAGAGAGGACAAAGCAGCAAGGAGACCATGCACCTTTTGGGCACTGAAACAGTATGTGAAGAAAGCAGAGAGAAGCCTCAATTTCTGCATCCGAAAGATACTATTCTGTTGCTTACATCTTTTGATTTCTAGTTCAACAGTAATTTGATGCTCTGTGGAACATTTATTGATTTCTGCAAAACAGAAAGACCTCATTATTTTCAATCGATGAAAATATATGGAGAAGGAAAACAAGATTTAAAATAATGACAAAGGAATAAGACACTTAGGTTTAACTGGGTAGAAGAGGCACAACACTGACTTTTGTTTTCTTGTGGATTCTGCCCTGGTTTATGCCTGCTCTAATCTAAATGACAGGATGAATGGGAGGCATTTGACCTGTGGGGATGGTGATGGGTAAGTCTTATCAGACTTTAGGTTTAATTTGGCTGGTTGTGAAAAGTTATGTGTGTGTGTGTGTGTGTGTGTGTGTGTGTGTGTGTACATGCACATACACATACATAAATGCAAATGTCTTAATGTTGACTTTTTCTTTGAATTCTGTAGCTATAACCTGGGTAGACTATACCATAAAATGTCTTTGGCATGAGACTGAATACATAATATTGTATTGGAACATGACAAAAATCAAAATGAAATATGGTTTTAAAAGACTCAAAATATGACTAATGCAGCCAAAAAATTGGTGAACAAATAATTTATAATGGAAAATGACTATGATCCAATCTTTCCAATTCATTTTGCAAGACACCAAAACATTTTCATGACGATTTTCTTCTGGTTCTGAGACTGAACCCGGTGCCTTGAATGTGTAGGGTAGAGAGATGCTTTATCACTGAACTCTATGTACCTGGCTCTTTTGGGTGGTTTTTCTGGACTAAATCATGCACAGTATCAGTGTATACATAGTACAGCTTGTAAAGGAAAATAAAAGTCAGGGGTTTTCAACTTTATTCATAAAAATATTGGCTCACACATCTCAGATACAAAATATTGCCGACACAAATGAAGCCTCTTTCTTTTTGCCTCTGTTGCTACTGTCATCTTTAATGTAGCATTTGACATTCTTGTGTGCTATTCTGTGTTCTTATTACTTCAGTAGGCCTAAGATGTCTTAAGAAGTAACTTTAAGAAAACATTTATTCATTATTATCAATTAATAATGTTAATAATAGTAACACTATTAGTGCTAGTTTTATATACTGATGTAGCCCAGGCTGGCCTCAGTCTCTTTTTGTAGCCAAGATGACTGAATTTATAAGCCTCCTTCCTGCTTCCACTGCCCGAGTGTCTGGATTATAGTTGTTATTTTTTTGTTGTTGTTGTTCTTGTTGTTGTGGTTTTTCTTACACTTCTGAGGAGCAACCCTGGGTTTTGTGACTGTTAATGAAGTACTCTGCTAACTGAACCACTATGTACTTCTTTCATGGTTTGAATACAAATGGCTCCCATAGTCACATAAGGAGTGGTACTCAGGAGGTAGTGTACTATCAGGCCTGCTGGAGTGTCCCTAGGGGGTGAATCTTGAGGTCTCAGAAGCTTGAGCCTGGCCAGTGTGTCTTAAGCCTGCAGATTCAGAGGTAGAACTTCCAGCTGCCTTTCCAGCATCACATCTGCCTACAGGCCGCCATGCTTCCTACCATGAGATAATGGACTGAACCTCTGAACTGTAAGCCAGTCCCAATTAAATGTCTTCCTTTATAAAAGCTGCTGTGGTCATGATATCTTTTCACAGCAATGAAACCCTACCTAAGACAACTTCTTTTTAACTTGTTTAATCTTGATTTTTTTTGAGTTTCAGATCTGATAAATTCACCTGTAGTTGATTCATTATGGATATATCACAATTTAATTTATTCATTTGTTTTTTAGCTTTTTCAGTTGTATTAAAACAATGATGTTGAGAATACATGGACAAAATTTTCTTTCAGATGTATGCCTAGGAGTGGAATTTATAGTTATTCAAAATATATTTGTTGATCACCTGTTATATGCCAGATACTGTTTTAGACCTCAGAGACTCAAAGATTCTCTTTTATTCTATTGAAGGAAATGTATGATAAAATTAAACTAGAAACCATAGCACAGCATAAGAGTTTATGGAGGAAAATGCCAGAGAGTGGACTTCTGTGGTGTGGGCAGGAATTCCCCCTTTTAACATAGGATAGTTATAGGTCATACCCTAAAGACAACGTTAGGAAAAATATGAAGAAAGAGTAGTCCTAGCAGCAGGAGCAGAAGGCACAAAGGCCCATGATGAGGGAGGTAAGATCCCATGGTGGCCAAAGTGAGTTCTTCAATGACAAGGCATAGTGGATAAATCAGAGAGGATATGCTCTATTGTACCTGCCGGGGCAGTGTATTCAATCCCTGTGAGATATGAAGTCACGTAGGCAATGCTGTGATGACAACTCCACTAAAAAGAACTGTGGTGGGCATCACGTGATGGCGATGAACAAATGTAGATCCAAGTATCCCAGGAAAGATGGCGGCTTGGGCTAGAGAACTGAAAGCAATGGAGAGAAGAATCGGACTTTGGTGATTGCAAGGGGAGAAAGAACTGGGTTGCTGGATGGACCAGAGATGGAGTGTGAGAACAGGAGGGGTCAAGGGTGACTGCACTAATTTCCCTTGACTTCTAGAAAGGAAGTTTGACATTTTATAGTTGATATAATTAAACATCCACAGAGATGTTATATAGAGGTTTTATATATGTACTTCCTAAACTCACTGGTTATTTCAAAACCGTGCTTCAAATTATTTGTAACTATGTTTCATGTTGTAGTAACAGCAAATATAATTGGTCAGTTATTTTTATTTTATTAATCTGATGATATAGTCCTGTCTCAATCTGTATCTTCACATTCACAATCTGCTGGCTAATGGTATTATTGTCATATTCTCCCAAACCATCACAGTCCACAGATGGGCTTATACCCCATCCAGATACCCTTCCTAAGATAAAGATCCATGCTATGTTTTATTGTGATTGTCCTTGAGGGAATGGAAATAGCCACAGACATTGCTGTGTGGATTTCATGCGGATAACCTTGTTGCTTTGGCTTTTGATAAGCATCAAGGTCTTGTACATGTTAATTACTTGGAGGCACCGGAGGTGCTGAGTTTTAATTATAAAAAGAAAGAATTTAATTAATCATAATTACATATATTAAATACAACTTTACAAGGCTAATAGGGATGACCTAATAGGCATCAATTATGAGGAACTGCATCTGGAATATTGAAGCACACACGTATCTCTTTTTCCTGTAATAGTCAAGTGTTTTTGTGGTAGTTTGAATGTAATTAACCCCCCCTTCCACACACACAAATTTATAAGGATTGCCACTATTAGGAGGTGTGGCCTTGTTTGAGTAGTTTTGGCCTTGCTGGAGCAAGTCTGTTACTGTGGGGTGGGCTCTGAGGTCTCCTATGCTTAAAGTGCACCCAGTGTGCACACAGATTCCTTCTACTGACCACAGATCAAAATGTAGAACTCTCAGCTCCTTCTCCAGCACCGTGTCTGCCTGCATGTCGCTGTGTCCCACCATGATGATAATGGACTGGACCTCTGAAACTGTAAGCTACCCCAATTAAATGTTTTCCTTTGTAAGAGTTGTGGTCATGGTGTCTCTTCACAGCAATAGGAACCCTAAAAGACAGCATTTGAAAGTAGTTTTTCCTTTCATATAAGTTTACCTTACAATTATCTGAACACGAAAGTGTATAGACCACTGTTCATGAGTAGAAGGCATAGTTTTCTTTATAGCTATTAAGTCAAGAATATGTACACTCTTTCAAGTTTATGCTGACTAATTGTTGTTAATGTACTGAACAAAAGGAGGCTCAATCATGAAGAACTGGGGCTTTTCTTTATGTAGAAAATATTCTAGAAATATCACACTTTAATTTCTTTGAAAATATTTGGAATATTATTTCCTCCATGCCTTGATTTTTAAGCATGGTAGTTGCCCTCACTTCTGCCTCTGAGGCTTTCAGTGAGCCAGAAATGGCCATTCAGTGGTGAAGCCTTCCTGTGGACCCAGGCCACAGGATAGGGAAAAAGAGCACCTGGCTTGCATTCCAGACTCTGAAATTAATTAACCATTTTTTATTACTTGATGCATTATTGTATAGTTTTGTTTCTTAGGCCTCTTAAATTTAAGCAGTCTAAAAAATACAATTGTTTTTTTAACATATTTTTAAAAGCAGAAAGTGGGTCAGGCACGGTGACACATGTCTTTAATCCCAGCACTACAGAAGCAGAAGGAGAAGGATCTCGGTGAATTTGAGGCCAGTCTTGTCCTATGTAGTTCTACATCGTGAGTTTCATGCCAACCAAGGCTACATAGTGTGACCCTGTCTCAGAAGAAGATGAAAGAGGATGAGGAGAAAGAGGAGGATGCTCTTTTAGAATACCAAAAGCCATCTTGTTTGTTTTGAGACCACATTTTGCTATGTAGCTCAGGCTGACCTAAGACTCCAGAGAGCTCTGTCTCTGTCTTCCCAGAGCACAGACCACAACCTTCCATGAATTACTTATCCACTCAAAAGCTGAGAGCAGAGAACCATGGAAAGTGGTTAGTGTTGGGTACCCTGTCCCTATGTTCCTCTAAAGGCTGAAAAAGGAGGAACATTAGGACAGGATGTAAATGGAGAAACTCATGATGTAACAGTTCAACTTGTATGAGACCAGAGAAACAGCTCAGAGGTTAAGAGTGCTTGCTGCTCAATTAGTAGAACCAGAATTCAGAACCTATCAGATGCTCACAGAAGTCTTCAATGCCTTCTTTTCTTTTGACCTCTATGGGCAGCACACACACACACACACACACACACACACACACACACACACACACACGTGTGCACATACATGCACACAGACCAATACACTGAGCCATAATCATCGACACATAAACAAATGAAATCTTTAAAAATTTTAAATTAAAATTGCTAACACATGACTTACATAGCATTTAAATACCATTTAGACATATTTTCTCTTTTCTTTACTTGCAGAGATTTTTCTGGCTGTGGAAGAAATAAAGGAGGGAAAGACTTTCATGTCTTATCTGTGACATGTGCGGTGGTGGAGAGTGTTAGTGTTTAAAGTAGGAACGAGTAGCCTGGCTTCTCACTGTTGTTCCCCTAATCCATCTTAGCTGGGGCTCCTTCACCTAATTTATTAGGATGATAATTCTCAGGGGTTTCCTTCTGTTTTGTATTTTAATACAGAGTTTCACCATATAGTCCCGACTGGCCTGAAATTCACTATTTAAGTCAGTCTGGCTTTGAACTCAAAAGGAGATCCACCTGCCTCTGCTTCCCAGTGCTGGGATTCCAGGCACTGCTGCCACATGGAGCTCAGGGTTTTTGAAGCAGTCTCTATTCAAGCTCTATTAATGAAGCTTTCTAACAGGTCTGTAGGTTAGCTATGTCATTGGATCAAACTGTTTCCTTATCTTGACTACAGTAGAATACAGCACCAAATTTCTGCCTCATTTCTTCAGAACTGAACAGATATTCCTTGCACTCCTATGTCCTGAAGCTGTGGTCTTGCTGTTCATTTACATATACGATTGAAAAGTCCAGTTTCTTGCTGAGCTCTAGCCCCAACCTCTGCATTCTGGCACCTGCTGCCCTACCTGCCAACGGTGCATACTTTCCTCTGGTCTGCCACCCAGCCACACCCTGTCCCTTCCCAGGATAGCTGCCAACTTCTCAATACAATGGGCCCGCGCATTCATCAATCAGTCTCTTTTGGATGTTTGCCCACTGATTGCTACAGACTGCTTGACACTCCCTTCCGTTTCCTAAGACAATCAGCTACCTCTGGATCCTGGAGAAGACACTCTGTCAACCCATTAGGTCTCATTAATATGTAGGTCAGTGTCCCCAGACTGATACAGGCTGAGGTGAGCTCCAGTGCCCCTGTGTGAGCACTTTTTACTAAAGGTTTTCTTCCTTACACGCAATGGCCTTCACAGATTTTCCACTAAGACCATCGCATGTCTTTTGTGGTCAATAAAGTTTAACGATCTTGGAGTTTGGTGTACTTCCAAATGCATGATCAAGATGACCAAGGTTCATAGAACAGGAATTAAAACAAAGCACCCTACCCCATAAATAAAACAAAAATGAACTCTCAAAGATACAAAATGTTCAGTTGACTAAACAGTGGACCATGAAGCATTTTACCCAAGATTTAATGACTGCAGGAGACAATTTGCCATATCTAATGAGCATTGGTCGTTGGTTTTGATACACTGGGGATGACATGAGACAATCGTTAATAATACTGTCCTACTAACTAAATTAATGTCTAAACCCAGAAAGTCCCCCCATCCCAAGAATCCCAGGCGTGATTTTGTTGTACTGTTAGAGTTACTGAACGACCAAGTGAACTTTAACATGAAATCACGGCTTTCTTATTTGATTGAGTTCTTTGGTGCTAAGTAGAGTGCTTTTGGTCAGTTTTGAAAAGCGATGTATTTGCTCTATATTGCTGTTGGAAGATGCTCTTTTGGGCATACACGTAAATTGGACCACATAGTTTCAAAACCAGTAGCACTGTTTTGAATTGCATATGAATTTATTTCCCATTGATTATTTGTTCCTAAAATCGATAGATTTTTTTTTTAAAGCTCGACTAGATTCTGAAAGAAACAAATTGCTTTGGAAAATACATAAATACAGATTACTGAACAGCCCAGTAAATGCATTAAGAAGGTTTCTACTGCCCCCTGCTGTCAGATTCTTAAATATATCAAAAATTCCAGTAAAAACACCAAGGAGCAGGGAAATAGCACTCATGTTGAGTTCTGAGCAATGGTGGTGAGGGAAGGACCACAGCTGGTGATCTGTGCATGAGCACACACAGGAAGACCCAAAGGATGAAGTCTGTTTTGACTTGCCGACACCCTTGTCTACCTCATTATTTTCTAAATTAAATTATTTGATTTTGCTTTTACACATTCACAGGGTTTGAGCACTGGCTGTTCTTCCGGAAGACCTAGGTTCAAATCCCAGCACCCACATGGCAGCTCACAACTGTCTGTAACTCCAGTTCCAGGGGATCTGATACCTCCATACCAATGCACATAAACTAAAGTTAAACAAATTATAAAAAACATTCAAATAAATCAATGAATACTTATTTTTATAGTTCAATTCTGACTTGCAATTAAGAAATGAGATATAATAAAGAGACCTGGTAACACGAGGTGCAAGGCCATAGTAATTCATTATTGTTTTACATATGGTTTAATTCAATCATCATAAAATAGAATGCGATTCCTTATTACAATTTCCATCTCAAGGATGAAGACACTAAGTACCAAATGTCCTCATTTAAAGGACAGAACAAGTCCAAGGAAGACTTCTGATTGCAAGCCCTGCAATATTGTCGAAGGTTCCTCTCCTAAACTTTCCGTGCATAGAAGGTATACATCCTATAATTTAGAAGGAAGAGTTTATAGAAATCATAATAGTCATGGTTTGAGGCTTTTTTGACCCTAGGTCTGCACTGCCATCTTTGACCGGGCCCTGCTCTGGTGTCCAGGGCCAAGCTCAGCTGTGTTCTGGACTTGGCTTATTGTTCTTCCAGACAGAAATTCTCCCTACTCTGGTTGCATCGCTTTGGAGATGGAGCTGTTGTGTTTGTCCTTAGTTAATTCGGCAATTTGGTTGATGCCTTGGACTGATGTCTACGTGGGGTTCATCTCTGCTTGATGTCCATAAACTTTCCACTCTGCACCTCTGAGGAACTTATAACTTTGGAATAATTTTTACCTTCTTCAGTGACTCATGACCAAAAACACTTTTATTCATACTTTTGATAAATCATTTTCACATTTTACACCCTCTAGGTTCTGTAAAATCTGGACTCCTCTATAACAGCCTGCTAATACTTTTCATTGCCTCGTCCAAGCCCATTTGCCTTTTCTTTGAGTACACAGACTGGCCTCTGGCAAGGGCAAAAACGCTACCTACTTGGGACACCTGGTACCTGGTAGTGCTGGTTGCTTGGCAAGCTTTTTTTGTCTGGCAGGTTTTTGGGAAATTCTACTACAGAAATCAGAAGGCTAGCCATCTAAGAACCCGCTCTTCTTCTCCCTGAAGTTAGCACCGGAAGTCAACAAAAATCACTAGACCTTCATAATAAAAGAGTTCTTACCTGACTCGGGGCGTTGGGTTTCCAGTGACCCTACACTCCAAATAAACTCTGCTTCCTTCAGCGACTTCTTGGCTCCTCAGCTTCTGGATGAAGCGAGGTGCAGAAGGCAAGTGACTGGCTTTCTGGGGCTGTGGGTGAGGGATGTGGGTGTGTGCCAAGGCCTCTTCCGGGGCTTGTTGGGCCTGGTAGCAAAGGCTGCCCTGGGCTAGCTTGACCTCTGCTTCCATCTCCTGTTGGTCTAGCTGGTCTCCAGTGGGGCTCTGACTGGCCGAGGGACTCGTCAGAGTTGAAGGCTGATTTTTAGGAGATAGATACCCACTGTCTGGTGATGAAGACTCACCATTTGGGCTTCTGTTTCTTGGCTTCGCTGCCTCTCTAAATATAGAAGTCAGCTCCTCAATGAAACTCGCTGCCTTGTCGCAAAGTTGGTTCTGGGAGCCGTCTTTGTTTTGTGGGGCAGCTTTAGGCTTTGCACTTGGATTGGGAATTTTTGCACCTCGTTTTTCAGCCTTGCGGAGGCTCCGGATGTAGCTGGGGCTGGCCAGCAGGGGTGATACCCCAGGTTTTCTCCTTGAAGCTGGGGAAGTGATCTTTTCAGCACGCTCCCCTGCCAGAGGCTGGACAGGTGCTGTCCTGTTATGCTGAGGTCCTTCTGAGGGAGTCTGCTCGCTGGATTTGGTCTCCTCGTGGGAAGGAGTTTTGCAGAGGCTTTTAGGAGATTTGCTGAAAATCTGCGAGATCTCCTTTTCGGAGTCAAAGTCTTCAGTTTCAGAGTTGTCTATAGCTCTGCGGGCCAGGTCGAGACTTTTGTTTATTTCTTCCTGG
This sequence comes from Alexandromys fortis, assembly GCF_014885135.2. NCBI lineage: Eukaryota > Metazoa > Chordata > Mammalia > Rodentia > Cricetidae > Alexandromys > Alexandromys fortis. The sequence goes on from NW_026068009.1 coordinate 4,106,101, forward strand.
CTGAGAAACGCAGAGAGCCCTGGGAAGAAGTCAGCACTTTTGCCCTCTTCCTGCATGTCTGATAAGGAATCATAGAAGGAGTCGTGGGAGGAAGTCTCTGACATTTTTGAGCAGCCTTCACACACACGTAGCTTGTAGAAGGAGAGCTGGAGGGAGGCACAGGAAACCTGCGTTCTTGTTTTCTGAAAAACAACATAGAATCTTCATCAGTGCTAATAATCCTGATTTGTTTTATATCCCTAGTAACGCTCTATCGAAAGAAACATGAGGGTGAACCAATACAACAATCTTCTTTATTCTGTAAAGGGAAAGAAAGCTCAAATATTCATGTGTTCACAATTTAAGACTAATTAATTATTTATTTTAGCCCCCCCCCCCCCCCGAGACAGGATTTCTCTGTAGCTTTGGAGCCTTGTTGACCAGGTTGGCCTCAAACTCACAGAGATCCACCTGCCTCTGCCTTCACAGTGCTGGGATTAAAGGCATGTGCCACCACCGCCCAGTACTTATTTTAGGTTTTTAAGATAGTATCTTGCTATGCAGATAGCCTGGCCTTGAACACGTAATCTTGTCTCAGCTGCCAGGTCTGAGGCCTACAGGCTAGGGTTACAATGCCTGGCATGGTTCGTAATTTCAGGTTAACATACACCCTGTAAGGAGCACAAAACATCACAGTAACTAGGAGCTAATGATTCCAGAAAAATGAGGTCTTCAGCAAGCACACAGCTTACACTTGTACACATGTAGGGGGCTGTTTTCTGGGCCCCTCCCTCATCACATACCTCCTCAGGGGTCTCATTTCAACAATGCTTTCAAATAAGTACTTGATAATATTAGTAACTCTGACCATCCTAATTTGATTTCTGTTGCTTAATAAACCCTATGAGCAGAAGCAACGTGGGGGAGGAAAAGGTTTATTTGGCTAATGGGTCAAAACCATCATGGTGGGAAACCAGGGCAGAGCCTTAAGCAGGAACCTGGAGACAGGAACTGAAGCAGAGACCATGAAGGCTGATTTGTTTTCCATGGCTTGCTCTGCTCACTTTCTTACATGGCGCAGGACCACCTGCCAGTAGTAGCTCCACCCACAGTGGGCTAAGCCTTTCACATTAATCATAAAACAAGAAAACGACCATAGGCCAACCTGATGGAGTTATTTCCTCAATTGAGGTTGCTCTGATTATGTCAAGATGACAAAGTTAATCAGCACACTGACTTTACTCATATGGCCCCATCCACAAAAGACAATTGAGTAATTTCAATATTTATCCATTTAATAACTATACATAGAAATACCAAATGGTTTTATATTTATAATGTATTTATTTATGTCTTAATAAGTTGTCTCATCCTTTCTTTGTGTGCTGTCATCTCCATTCATATTTGTTCATTCAACACTATTCTAACAGATGCTCACTAACATTCAGGCAAAATAATCAAATATAAAACAAATATACATGTAAGATTTTGTTTAGCAAATTAATGATGAGACCATGAAGAGTTTACCACAATTTCAAAGAAGGTGCTGAAGACTAGATATATGCAAGTGATTATGAATATTTAGATTTGTTGGTGGACTTCCAACTGGATAATGTCTACAGATCAATAAAACACAGTGTTTGGAGTCATGCAGAAAGCAATTCAGTACTATTTTCACCATAAAAAATGTATATCTGTGAACAAGTGTAATCTTCATTGCCAACAGATTTCTACAATGTTAAGATTTATAAGATTGCCTAAAGATAATGCAAAGCACAGATATGCAAGGCATAAATATCCCAGTAGAATCAAATATCTAGCAGCAGAGCCCACCCAGTATTTTATTGAAAGTATTTATTAAATACCTACTTAAGAACCAGTTATCATTTGTCCTGAGAAAGCAGGTTGATTTGCTCAGCCCAAAGCTCCTAAATACGATCATTGAGTACTATTGATAACATTTGAGCACATTCAGCTCTTAATGTGAGGAGGAGCAATATCAAAAGCAGTGTGAACATAGAAGATTCAAGAAGATTGGAAGGGAGAGGGATATTGTGCTAAATATATGCTTGGGTACTGTGTTGTTTAGGTTTATGTCATCTTCGATACACGTGATTAGAATTATGGGTGAGGAGAGAGCCTCATTTGAGAAAATGCCTCCCTAGGATCTAGCTGTAGGCAAGCCTGTAGAGCATTTTCTAGATTAGTAATTGGTGTGGGAGGGTTGAGCCTATCGGTAGCTGTGGGTTCTATAAGAAAGCAGGCTAAGCAAGCCACGAGGGGCAAGCCAGTAAGCTTTCATAAATTCAGCAGATATGATTCAGTAATAAAAACATATTTAATGTACCGAGTACATGATAAAAGAAAAATAAACTATTATAATACCATCTAGAAAGAAAAGAGTGTTTCATGGGAGAAATGAAGCTGAAAGAGTGACACAAGGTGACTGAGCACAGAGATGATACACACAGGATTGCAGGCTTTTGCAATAGCATGGGTCAATTCTTTAAATTATTTTATGATATGTGCAGAGAAATATCTTCTAAGAAACAAGTTCTGTTTTGATTTGAGCCTTTTGTACTTAAGGAGTCTCTGGTCTTCCTTAAAGGCAATATCAGATACTGGTCTAGAGCTCAGGGAAAGAGCAGAGCTGGGCTGGGAATCCTTCAGTCATAAGATGAAAAATGCTGTCAAGAAAAAAGGAGGAAAGAAAAAGAATTCCCCAGAGCTCTTGTAGAAAACAGAAGAACCCGGAACCCTGGAAACTGGAAAAGAAGGTATCTCTTGGAAGAGACAGTGACCTTTTGGCTATAGCAACTGGAAACACTAGCAGTGCTAGAAACAGTTTGGGTGTCTGCAACAGTGACTGAAGCCAAGACTCCTAGAAAAATATACAAAGTACAGATTGTACTTGCCTTCAGTGGCTTAGAGATTCATAGAGAAGAGAAAAGACATCAAGAAGGTAGTCCCAGAACCTAAAGGTAGACTCCAGTGAGGAGGGAGAAGTGTTTGTATCTCTTTTTTTGTTTGTTTGTTTTTTAGCATATAGCATTAAATGTGCTTAAATGTTAATGGAATTATTGAGCTTGCAGGGGGACATGAAGCATGTGTGTTAAGAAGTGAAGATGCCATTGTGTTTAAAGATTTGAGAAGATTATAATACAAAGGGGATACTCAGCTTCAAAGGAGAAGACTGGAGAGGAGAGGAGAGGAGAGGAGAGAAGAGAGAGAGAGAACTAGAGAGAGTGAACGAGAGAATGAATATCTGTATAAATCTGTAACTTTAAAAAAATGGCCCTTAGCTTGAAATTGCTATGCAGTTGAGAATTTACAAGGACAGGAGATTCTTGAAATATTGGTCAGGAAAGGAAGGAGGTCCTGGAAGGACGATTTACTGGCAGGGGTGGGGTCTTAACTGAAGTTGGATGTGATGTATTTATGGTGCCATTAACTGGAGTGACCAGGATATTCTCTCTAACAGAGCTCGGCAGTCCAGGGACAGGTCTAGGGACATAAGACCCAGGTCTTAACATTCAGGTGACATGGAAGGAGAGTGGGCACAGCCACTGAGAAATTGGTTTTGCATTGGGATTCCTGGGTGGAAGTTTGATTTTTAAGGTTAAGGGTCTAAAGACCCAGTGGGATAAAGTAAGTGTACAATGAGAATAATGAAGAGAGGAGCTCAGGATGAGGTACGGGGCAGGGTGGTGCTGTTCCTTATCTTAGTGGTGTAGGAGGTCCTTCTATATTTGTGTTACTTTCATTGGTTGAATAAAGAAAACTGCCTTGGCCTTTTGATAGGGCAGAAACTTAGGTAGGGGGGGAAGACAGAACTGGTGTGAGAGTTAGCCAATAAGAGGCTAGATATAATGGGCCAGGAAGTGTTTAAATTAATACAGTTTCTGTGTTGTTATTTCGGGGGCTAAGCTAGCCAGGTGGTGAGATGTGACCTGCTCCCCCCTCCATACTACAGAGTGGCGCTCCAATGTGGTCGACTAACTTTACGTAAAACCTGAGAGGGCTCTAATATGTATATATTCCATACTTTCTTCATCCATTCTTCCATTGAAGGGCTTCTAGGTTGTTTCCAGGTTCTGGCTATTACAAACAATGCTGCTGGCCTGGGTCTGAAAAAGCCTGGGATAAAACCGGACTCGCTGAACATAGTGGACAATGAGGTCTATTGAGAACTCAAGAACAATGGCAATGGGTTTTTGATCCTACTGTACCTATTGGTTTCGTGGGAGCCTAGGCAGTTTGGATGCTCACCTTACTAGACCTGGATGGAGGTGGGTGGTCCTTGGACTTACCACAGGGCAGGGAACCCTGATTGCTCTTTGGGCTGACGAGGGAGGGGGTCTTGATTGGGGGAGGGGGAGGGAAAAGGGAGGCGGTGGTGGGGAAGAGACAGAAATCTTCAATAAATAAATAATAAATAAATAAAATGTAAAATAAATTCTCTTAAAAAAACCCTGAGGGGGCTTGAAAAGGAATTCTTGACACCCAGAAAAAACTGAGTTTAACACAGCTTTTTGCTGTTTGCTGGGGCATGCAGCAGAGAGATTTCCTGACTCAGCAATAGCAGCAAGAAAAAAAGCTGCGCCATTTTAAAACGTGGCTTCCTGGGCCCTGCAACCAGTGTAAACTCTGGCTATGGAGCATTTGTGGGCCTGGGTGTTTGTGTGCCCACTTGGGGTTGGGAGGAAAGTGGCTGAGACCATGCCTGTGACTCGGTGCTCCCTGCCTGGGCAGGCAGCAGGATCAGGTCTACTAGCCCGCCCCCGTGCATGAGCAGGAGGGCATGGTGGATTTCTGCCACCATACAGAGAGATGTTTCCAGTGCACAGTGCTCTGCCTGGCAGATTTGGCTGTAACTCAGATAAAAAGCTCATTCTCAGAGTTAAAGTGCTGACTGTGGTTCCTACCTGGAGGTGAAAAAAAAAAAAAAGCCGCACAGTTTTGAAAAGCCGGCTTTCCGAGCTATGTTCCTAGTGCGACCTCTGTCTCTTGTGGGAGACAGAGAATTTGGATGGGGTTTTGTGAGTGAAATGCTACAGCTTGCTTGATGGCAATGTGTACCGCTGTGTGCTTGGAACTGTGTGTGGCTCAGGGGCACCAAATGGCTCTGAGGCAGGAGCAGCTCTGGCTCTGCTCTGCCATGCTGAACTGTACTGAACTCAGGCAGGACTATCACAATTATCATAATAACAGCACAGTTAAGGTTTAGATTGGGCAGGAAACAGGTGGTACCGTATTACCCCTACATGGTACAACATAAGTTTTTAAGAAGCGCTTAGTATTTTAAGGAGTGCTCCTGGATAGTAAAGAATTACAGATTCACAATAGGACAGATTCAGACATAAAAGACCTCTAAATGGGTCACGGTGTTAAATAAACGTATGTAGGCTTGAAAGAAAATAAAAAGGAGTATAGAAAGTCATATAATAAAGTTAATGGTTTAAAAAACGGGTAAAGACTTTAAAGAGACAGAGTAAAGTAATAGAGTAAAAAAAAATGAGCCACATAAAAATGGATAATTCACAGAGATTCTGGATTATGTGTATTATTGTATTTTCTTTTAATTTTTTGACTGTGTAGTTCATTTTAAAATGTAATTTATAATTAGGAAATACAGGTTGTTTATGGATAATCTTCAATAATAATCAAGCTTGTAGTCATATTAGTTAAAATTTTTTAGATAGAGATATATTTCAGTTAGATAGGCATTCTTCATATCTTTCAAAGACTACAAAATATGGCATTTAATGTTTTAATAACTTAGGGTTTTTCATGACAATGAGACACTTCTGTTCCTGGCAGCACCAATCTACTTCCTGAGGAAGATGGGCATCGAAGAGTCTCCTTATAGAGTTTGCTAGCCATTTGGGCAAGAAACTGCTCTTGCCTGGACTGTTGCATAAGCCAGACAGGAAGAACCCACAGAAAGAGAGAGAGGACTGCTGAACTTGCCTAAAGGTGAGATGATCCTTCAGGGTTCCTGTTTCATGAAAGAGTCTGCGAGACATTCTGCAGGATACAGAAGAAAGTGACTGAACTGTCTTTGAATTTTCCTGCTTCATGAAAATGTTTGCTGGATACTATGGGTCTGTAGGCTGAAGATGGATGCTCCAATGGTACAAAAAACTTTGGGTGACTATCAAGGCAGTGAGATTTCTCTGTCATTTCTAGAGTTTTGGAAGTTGCTTACTTCTTGTTTACTTAGGTAATATTATGTCCTTCTGGAGTCTTTGATAGAGTTGAAGAAAGGTTAGTTATAATTATAGTTTTCCTTTGTTATGAAAAAAGATAAAAAAATGTAAATATTGTAATTGTAATTCTTGCTTGATAACTGTTTTGTTATATGTAAGTTTACTATGTTAAAGTGAAAGCCTTTCTTTTTTGCTTAAACAGAAAAAGGGGAAATGGTGTAGAAGGTCCTTCTAGATTTATGTTGCTTTTATTGGTTGAATAAAAAAAAAAACTGTCTTGGCCTTTTGATATGGCAGAAACTTAGGTAGGTGGGGAAGACAGAACTGGATGCTGGGAAGAAGAGTAGAGTCAGAGAGCCACCCACCATGAAGCTGCCAGGTCAGATATGCTGAATCTTTCTTGGTAAGCCACAACCTCATGGTAACATACAGATTATTAGAAATGGGTTGAATTAAGATGTGAGAGTTAGCCAAGGCAGTGTTTAAATTAATACAGTTTCTGTGCTGTTATTTCACAGGCTAAGCTAGCCAGGCGGTGGGATGCGACTGCCCTCCCCCCCCCCACCCCCGTACTATATCTTAGAGAGAGAGCTTTTCAAACTGAATCTTGGTTTCAATTTTTAAAATAATAGTGCTATTTCTTTTTTAAGTTAATAAAATATGGTGTATGGTGTGACAGTTACATTAGCCTGTGTTTAAAGTGTGGGATTGGAGATGAGAAAGGGATTTATATGGTGGATTCCTATAATGACCAATCATTACAGTAGACTTATCATCTCGTGCAGTTCTATTTTCTTTCCTTCTTGCTGAGAACACTTAAATTTACCCACTTTGCTGAAGGTAGCCTAGGACTATGTTACATACAGCCTTTTTTTGGAATAGCGTCAGTGTTGAGTAGTTGAAACAGTAGGATATACATGTGTATACACACACACACACACGCATGTATATTCCATAAAAGGTAGAAGTTTATCTAGATTTTTGTTTTTAAAAATTGTCCACCTCTAAGAACATTAGCTACATAATGAATTCATACATAAAAACTAATAACAGTCAATGGCGACCTTACTAATAATAGTCATGACTAATGGTGGACTGCTCACCTGGAAATAGGCATTGCACCAAGAATCAGTGTGTAGACTATTTTGCTTATGATTCTCACAACAAGCACCAGGCTTGAAAGAAGAAGACAGGCAGATCTGCATAAGAGAGCCAACACTCAGTCCTGCATGGTTGTGCATGCCTGTAATCCAGCACCCAGGAGGTGGGAGGCGGTGGCAGGAGGAACATAGCAAGTGTAAGCCCAGCCTGCACTACAGAGAAAGTTCCAGGCTATCCAGGGATCCACACTGAGATTCTCTGTCTCAACATCCTTTTCCTCAAAAGAGAACCAAGAGTCCAGAGCTCAGTGTTCACCATGTACTTTAGCAAGATTACATTATAGTTTTGCAGGCAAGATAAAACACGTATCATATTAATACAACAAGTTCCATCCATCACTAACCCCCTTACAATTTAGTATAAGAGGAGCATACTGTAATGCGTTTTAAAGCTTCAGGGAAATATTACATAAGGAAGCTTAAAGCCAACTGAATGATGAGAAGCAGCAGATTCTCATTGTCAAACGGGGAGTGTTTGCTGCAGGCGCACATGATCTCACCTGCTTACGGACTCGTGTTTTGGTTTTAAGAGGCATCACCTGATGGGCCGCAGTTGTCAGGATTAGGTGCCATTTAAAAACTGCTTACACAGTGAAAAGTGAAATAATAGCATGATTGCATACCGGCTCCATATTTCATTTCCAGCACTGTTGTTGCTGCTGGAGCATGTACATGGTCTAGGAAAATGCTCGCTCAACATGGAAGTGCAAGAGAGATTTCCAGATGGCTCGAGTTCCATGGAAAATCGTGCTTCAGGGACTTTTTGTGTCAGTCAACACCCCAGAATAAGAAGGGCATTTTCAAAAGGAGAGCTATACGGCTGCAAACGTCTCCCTCATTCCCTCAGGACTCTGTTGGATGCTGAGACATGTTCTTTTCAATCCAGAGCTGTGATGAGAGAGGCAGGCTAGGAGGCAGACTGAGAAGATCCACCTCTGTTACTTTTGCTCAGTAAAGAGAGAAGGAGAGAAACAGCAAAAAGAAACAGTCAAGCATTTCTCCTTCAGTGAGCAGCACAGAGTCTTGTGGAACAGAGGGATCCCCTGTAGCTTGTGACCTTTTCTTCCTCCAGCTGCTTCCTTTTTTAGGGGTTTAAGTTGCCTGGAACGCCTTCCTTCTCTCCATCCACCCTCAGCTCTTTTTTTTTTTTAGCTTAACTGTCATCTCTCCTAAAACTCCCCCAAGCCACAATTCTTCTCTGATCTCTTGGAAAATGTGCAGTTCTAGGTTTTTCCCCACAGGGGAAATGACTGCTCAATGTCCCTGTCCAGGTTACTCATCTCATCAAGGCCCTCTCTTTCACTTCCTGTCATAGATGGTAGAACATGGAGTCGATGCCAGTTCTGTACGGGTGCCACGGAAGCCCTAAGGAGGATGACGTGTGTCAGGAAGTTCTTTTTCTTCAGGGATTTTTAATATAAAAAAAAATAACCATACGTAGGAGCAGAACAACTGGCAGCTACTAAAATGGGTTAAGCAATTTGCAACAGAGATCAGAGATTGTGAGTGAGACCATGTTGACAAAGCCTGTCTTGTCAATGCCTGCAGTCCCTGTGGTACTCCTTGGCCTGTGTGAGAAACCTCAAAGCCTATCTGGGTTAAAAGTGCTGACAGACAAGCTTCAGGATGAAGATTCTCCAGCACATGCTGTATCAACCTCACACAGCCCGCTTTCTGCCCAGTCTGCCTCTCCATTCCTTGGGCAGTCCACTGTGGGGGCCCACATTGTGAGTCCTGTTCTACCTGGACTAAAGGTAAGTGAGTATGAGCTTATTTTTACTCTTTCAAAGCTGTTGACTACAGGTGTGTGGTCACAGACACCTAGGGTGTGGTTATTTGGTGTTTTGAACATTAAGGATGGCCCATAGAGGTGGATCTCCTCCACCATGACCAAAGATCAGAGAACTCAAGCCTATTCCCGCCCCTTCATTTTAAAACAGGAGGTTTGACATAGGGAGTGGCTGCCTACAGGATACTTGGAATAAGGTGTATTCACTGCATATCCTGCTCAAGACATCAGAATGCTTAACTCAGGAAATAGTGGCTTGATGTCTCAAACATTGAAGCAAGTCCCTGTATGGTTGTCCTCTGTGCCATGGTAAAGCAGTCTTTTGCCTTCTCTCCCAGCCTTTTGTATATATTATATATTATAATAAAGACGATTGTATTCAGTATTCACTGAGTTGTCCTCCCGGAACTATTCTATGTTTTTGTGTTTCTTTGATTTCTCTGTTCTTCCTACCTAATTTTTCTAATCCACACATCTCTACCCTGGAACATACGAACCTATCAAGGCTGGACCCTGAAAATCCACACACTTTCACATTTTCAGGAATTTTTATACACTATCCATTTTGCTTAAAATGCCCTTTCTTGTATCTCTCTCTTCTGCTTTTTTACCCAGTTCACCTGTTCAAAGGATTTGCTTAAATTCTGTTTCCTTTGAAGAGTTTCTAGAATTCTCTGGTTCGTATGGTTTGATTCTGGGTACATTGAAGTATATTTTAGCATTGCATCTGTCTTATTATGAGTGTATATTTCTTTCTTTCTGTCTTCTTTCAGTCCCAGGCATTGAACCTAGGGCTTGAGTGTGCTAGGCAAGCATTCTATTACTGAGTTACACCTCTAGCCCCAAATAAATGTATAGAGATGTTGGAGACCCTTTCCTCCTTGAGGGACGAGCACCATGAAGTCAGGGATGGGACTGGAGTCTTCCCATGGCTAACCCCTACCACACTGGATCATAGCCTGCAATGAGGAAAACCTCAGGAATCTCTAGTATTGCAAACACGTTTTGAGCTTTGTTTGGGGATTGTGGGGAGAAAGAGGGAGACACAAAGGCAGGGGACCAGAGCTCTGTTGTTGTGTCCCCTGCTCTCATGGCCAGAGCCCCACTGTAGCGTTTCAAATCTATCTTCTTCATTAAGTGGTCTTCTACTGTTGTCCCTGAATTTTAAAACTTTGCTAATATGTTATCTCCATTTACTTCTTTGTGTGACAGTATGCGTGTGTGGAGGTCAGAGGACAGCTACTGAGAGCCAGTTCTTCCTTTCCCCACATGGCTCCTGGAGATCAAACTGAGGTAGGCAGGCTTGAAACCCTGAGCCATTCCCTGACCCAAAAAACTCATTTCAAGTGTCACATATAGACATTAAAATGTCCATGTAGCTGGGCGATGGTGGCACCCATGTCTTTATCCCAGCACTTGGGAGGTAGAGGCAGGTGGATCTCTGAGTTCAAGGTCAACCTGGTCTACAGAGTGAGTTCTCTGCAACAGCCAGGGCTACTCAGGGAAATTTTATCTTGAAAACCAAAACCAAGCCAAAACAAAACAAAAATGTCCATTTAAAGGATACAAGTAGTATTTGATATATTCATAGATTGATTAAGGTTTTAATCAGGTTAAACCTCTTTACTAATATTGTCGTAGTTTCTTTCTCCCTCCTCCATATTCTTCGGTACTCATGGTAGTTACTATGGTAGTGTGCTGTGATTCTTGGATTTTTTCTAATATAAACTTCAATTTTGTCATCACCCAACACTTACCAAATACGCCATTCTGGGACTGAGGAGCCGGCTCAGTGAATAGAGCAGTTGCCGTGAGGACAGGAGTTTAGGCTCCTAGGACCCAGGTCAAAAGTTCTTGTGGAAGGTCTGGTGACTGTCGACTGTCACCTACAAGCCAGCACTCAAGAGCCAGAGATAGGGGAGTTCCTGAAGCAATTGGTTTGTTATACTAGCTGATCAATGAGTTCTGGGTTCAGTTAAGATACCCCAGTCTCAATCAATAAAAGCAGATATAGATGGAGGAAGACAGTCCACATCAGCTTCAGACCCTCCCCCTCACAGACACACACAGGGAAACACACACAGACATACACACATACACACACTGCACACATAGACATACACATGCACACACATATGTACACATACACACATATACAATAACACACATACATACACACATACACATATACATATATATAGCACACACTATACACACATATATACACATACACCATACACACATGCACACATATATACACATATACACATATACCACACACCACATGCACACACACACACACACACACACGATGCTATGAACACGAGGGCACACCAGGATTCACTGTGCTCCCACATACAAGTGAACATACTACTCCAAATACACATAAAATATTTTGCTCATAGAAACCTCTTTTTAAATAACAGCAGCCTAAGATGCTTCATGAGATACAGACAGAAACAAAGAACAAGAGGCAATAAATGATTACCTGACCTTATTCATGTAATAGAAAATGATTACCTGACCCTATTCATTTCTGCTACATTTTGAATTTTAGTGTCCCGTTTTGCATATTTTTTTCTCCATGTGTGTTGTGGTTATTGGCAAGCTAAGAAGTGTGTGTGTGTGTGTGTGTGTGCATGTGCGTGAGTGCATGTGGTGTAGATTATGTACTTCCTTCCCTTTGAGACAGGTCTCTCACTGGCTTGGAACTGAACCCCATAGGCCAGGCAAGCTGGCCTCCCCAAGCTTCCAGTCAGTGGTCTATCTGTCGCTCCCTGCTAACCACCCGTCACTGAGATTTGCTGGAACAAGTTTGTACACTGTGAAAATGTGTTGCTCTCACTGTTAATAAAAACCAGATTTTCCCATAGCTGGGCAGGAAGAGATTGGGAGAGGCAGCCTGGCACCGAGAGAATGCTGGGAGGAGGAAGGGCGGAGGCAGGAAAGTCATCAGAGATGCAGAGAGAAACAAGATGGACATGCTAAACTCAGGAAAGGTACCACACCACATGGCAAAGCAAAGATAAGAAATACAGATAAATTTAAAATGTAAGAGTTATCTAGTAACAAGGCTGAGCTATGGGCCAAGCATTTGCAATTAATAGTAAGACTCTGAATGTATTTGGGAGAGGGTAGTCAGGACAGGAAAACTCCGCCTATAGAGATTCTAGGCCTTGGGCCTACTGTTTTACATGGGTTCTGAGGAGCTGAGCAAACGTCCTCAAGCTTTTGAGGCAAGCACTTTGTGATTGATGTATCTCTCTGGTTCTCATCTTACGTTTCTAGGTTGCCTGTCATATATCAGCATAGCTATTGTTTTAATTGTATTTTAGGCTCCATATTAGGGATGGCTTATGTACCTCATTTCAACATTAACATATTCCAAATTTTTAAAATTACTCTGTTAAAGCTGGGCTGTGGTGGTGCACATCTTTAATCCCAGCACTCAGAAGGCAGAGGCAGGCAGATCTCCGTGAGTTTGAGGCCAGCCTAGTCTACAAGAGCTAGTTCTAAGACAGGTTCCAAAGCTATAGAAAAACCCTGTCTTGAAAAACCAAAAAGAAAAAAGAAAAAAATTACTCTTATCAGTGAATTTCATATGCTCTCTTGTTAGTCATTATCACATTCTTCTTCCCATTTAAAGTTCTTTAGTATGCCTTGTAGATACATGTTTTGAATATATATATATATGTGTGTACGTATATATGTATATGAATACATGTGTGTATATATATCTGTACACACACACACATATATTCTCAGCTTTTGTTTATCAGGAAATGCCTTTTTCATTCCTAAAGGATAGTTTTTTTTTTTTTTTAAATTATTTTTCATCTATAGTATTCTGCCTGCATGTATGCCTGTAGGCCAGATGAGGGCACCAGACCTCATTACAAATGGTTGTAAGGCACCATGTGGTTGCTGGAAATTGAACCCTGTTCTTCTGGAAGAGCTGACAGTGCTTTTAACCTCTGAGCCATCTCTCTAGCACCGCCCCCCCCAAATAGTAGTTTTGCTGAGTAGTGAATTCTTTGTTGATAGCTTTTTCTTTGGCACTGTGAAGAATCTCATGCTGCTTTGTTCTAGACTATTAGGTTTCTGTTTGGAAATCGGCTGGCAGGTAAACTGGGGCACACTTACTCACATGATTAACCTGCTTCCCTTCTCTCATAGCCTTGCTTCTTTTTTTCAGTTCTTTTCACCCTTGAGACCTTCATGTTAAGATGTCTTGGGGTAGAACTCATTGAGTTACATTTGATCTGTGACTCCCAACTTTTGTGTATGTGTGTGTGTGTGTATGTCTGTAAGTGTGTGTGTGTATGTGTGTGAGTATCTGTGTATGTGTGTATGTGTATATGTGTGTATTTGTATCATTTGGGAAGTGTTCTTTTATTATTTCTATTTCCTCTCTTTGGTGTTCTCAAGTCCTCTTTAAACCTACAGAACTGATCATCGCTGTCTTCACATTGTCCCCGAAGCCATGCAGGTCCTCATTGCCCGCCCTCCCTCTACTTTTTTTTTTTTTTCTAATCGTTAAGTGTTTTGGTAGCCTGTCTCATGCCGTTTATTTTCCTTCTGTTTGAGCTCCCTCCCATGGAAGCCACTTTGCCCTTCAAATTTTACTGAGTGTATTTTAAAACTAGAAAATTAATCCTTGAGTTTTAAAATATTCTTCTGTCCATTACATTTCTTTTAGAGTATTAAACATTTCTCTATTTTTCTCAAGCTCCCTGAGCTCCATAGATGCTGCTTTTAACTAGTTGAGACGTCTCCTATACTGGTTACTGACTGGTATCTCCTTTTATGTGTTTTCTGGCTTTATTTTGATTATTGAGTGAGAGAAAGGTTTTCTTGTAAAAACCTCAAGAGGCACGCTGTCGTGTAATTTTGTCTGAATGCTCTGTTTTACTTTTGTCTTCCTAACCTGCCATTTGTCTGTCCAAAAATTCCAAGTCAACTGCTTATTTTCCACGCTTCTGTAATTACTTCTGTGTTTCACCACTGGATGGCACCGAGCTCCAGAATTTCCAGGGGGGTGTTGTAGTATGTTGTCACAGTTTCAGAACCAAAGGGGTTCCTAATACATTGCTGAAATACGGTTCAGTAAGAAACAGGGGAGTACCCAGATAGAGTAACTGGTACTTCAAGAGCTTCCCCTTTCCACCTCATCGCAAGGCAAATATAGATGTATTCATGGTTACACCTGTGCGGTCAGACATTATAAGATTCTGTTCAGCTTTGGATAGTCTCCCTGTACATGGACCACGTCCAAGTTCCTGTGTCATATACATCACCATCAAAACCACTCAACTGTGTCCATCCCTGAAGAAGCAGCTTTCCAAAAGCAAGCAGTACAACACTCTGTTGGGACCAAGTCCCACAATGCCATGGGATGACTGTTATTGAGGTCAGCTCATGACCCAAGATTGTTGTAACCAGTCACAGGAGATGTTCATTGGAAGAGAAGCCCAGCAGACTGGCCTGGTATTTCTTCCTCTAGCAATACGTACAGAAGCCCCTCTTCCCACAGATCCAGGGACTGTAAAAGATGTGGTATATGCAAGACTGAGATACGGCAGGTGAACCCATGTCCTGGTCACTCATAATGAGCTGCCTCACCCAGGAAAATTAGCACCGAAATAGATCTTTACTCCTTTCCAGGCTCTAGTTCAAATAGCTTCTCTTGCCTCTGACACACATGGAACACTTGAAGCTGACACTCAAGTCGCCTGTCACTTAGACCTGCACTGACAACACTGCACTCTCTAAAATCTCTGTGCCTATGGTTCATATCTCGTCCACAACAGAGAATTTTCACCGCATCTGAATCAGCTCTCTGCCTTGACTTTCAGTGTTGTTCCATTGAGCAGTTAGCCTCTTCAGCCTCTTAGAAGAGTCATTTTGTCATACACACTTTGCAGGGCACGTGTAAAGATAAACACATATGTAGTATAACTCGTGATCTAACAGTTATTGTAGTAATTAACATCGGGGAGCAGAGGGGTTGGGGGAGGGATGCAGAGGGTAGCGGTGCGAGTCAGATGACTTTGATCGCTGGAAATCACACAAAGAGCTGGCTGCAGTGGTGCACATTACAATGCCTGCAATCCTGTAGCTAGATGGAAGACAGAGCCTGGAGAATCATCAGAAAGCTTGCAGCTCAGGACATGGGTTCACCTGCCATATCTCAGTCTTGCATATACCACATCGTTTACAGTCCCTGGATCTGTGGGAAGAGGGGCTTCTCTACGTATTGCTAGAGGAAGATATATCATCCCAGTCTGCTGGGCTGCTCTTCCAATGAACATCTCCTGTGACTGGTCCTAGTGCCGCAGAAGAAACGAGGGAGGCCTTAGCAAGGTGGAAGACGAGACCCAACTTTTTTTTTTTGATTTTTCGAGACAGGATTTCTCTGTGGCTTTGGAGCCTGTCCTGGAACTACCTCTGTAGATCAGGCTGGTCTCGAACTCACAGAGATCCACCTGCCTCTGCCTCCCGAGTGCTGGGATTAAAGGCGAGACCCAACTTTTGAAAGCTACGCTCTGTCTTTCGCACGTATGCCACGGTACACGCAAGACCTCCCTCCCAATAAGTAAACAGAGAAACAAAGATTAAGGGAAAAAAGATTGGGGTACCTGTGTTTGATAATGACCATCAATGCAAAACAGGAGTACCTCCTCAGTTAAAGTCAAAGAAGTTGGCTTGACTTGTAAATTGATTGTTATTTATTAAAGTCCAGCATTTTGAAAAGACAAAAATGTATCCAAAAATGTCACTGGCAGAACTTGATTATGGCTGAACTGCCGGCATTTGCATGTAAGATGTACACTACTCGCTCACTCAGAAATGTATAATCATATCTCGCATTTAAAAGAATGCCGGAAAGACAAGTATGCATAAGATAGCGCACTAAACATTTATCTCTAATGACTGACTTTTATGGTTCTTATCAACATCCAAGGAAGCCTCAGAAGCAGAAAATTACTCATTCTGTTTTCCAGCAATCAGCGTGTGCTGAGCAGTTCCACCCATAAATCTGAAACCCCACATAATAGGAAAGTCTGGAATCTTTTAAGTGCTGACCCGACATCACAAGTAGAAAATTCCCCACTGTGCAATTCTGTTGTATGCATAAAATTGTTTAAAATAATAGTTAGGAACATACTTTCAGGCTACATATGCAAAGTGTATATAACCCATGGATGATTTTGCATTTAGATTTGTGGTCCATTGCCCAAGTGCCACATTATACATATACAACTATTTCAAAAATTGAAAAAATGTAATAGCTGAGCTATTTCTGGTTCTAAACATTTCACATTAAGGATATTCAACGCGTATGAGACAGTGAGAATTGTGGAAAAATGGTAACTCTTTGTGATATATGTGACATGAACACTAGCAAAGTTAGAATTAAATCTTGAGTTCAGTTTCTCAGCATCTAGTTAATAAAGTGCCTACCATGAGTGACGTTTCTCCTTCTAGGCTAACATCCCTTTATATGTTTCCCAACTGCTGATCCTGGGAATTGGAGCGCAGGGATTCAGGCATGCTGAGTCTCCCACCACTGAGCTACGTGACCATGATCTAACATTGTAATAGAAGACACAAGAGAAGTGAGTAGGAAAAAATTGCCAGGCTCTGAATTTCTTATACTTAAATATCCTTTTATGTTTTTCTGGATTGACTTTGGACAAATATGCTCTGTGTTTATGGCAGACAGCTGTAACTAACATGAAATGCGATAAAATACAATGTACTTCTCTGTTTCAGCAGCAGTGGCTGTAGACCATGACGGATAGGAAACACCACGGTTGGAGAAAAGGGTGGTGACTGCCATCGCAAAGGTGGGGCTCAGGCTTAGTCTCCCTCAAACTGTACCACAGACGCAATAGCTACTGCTGTCACCTCACAGTGCTTCGCAGGCAAAGCCCTTGCAGGTAAATTTTGTTGTGTGGTCATGGTGTCAATTTTCTGCTCTTAGCAAGCATTTGGTGCTGCAAAGCCTTGGGAGGGCTAGCCAGTACCACAAGGTAGTGAAGACACTCCTCTGCCTCTGATTATGAGCAGGCAAATTCTCAGATTTCTTGTGTATTCTTAACAGATATTGCTTCCAAATGTAAACTCCTAGGATCACATACTGTATTAACTTCCTGTGCGTCTTCCACTCATTTTGTGAATTTTATAGCACTTAATTTGAAGATTATTTATATATGTAATTCTATGGCTCACATTTTTTTAATGGCTCACATTTTTTTCTTTGAATTATTATCATCAGAAGTCTGTGGAATTATGTATATATACTGTACTATACTACAAAATATAGAACATATGGTGTTTATATTTAAGATTTTGTATTTGGCACATGAATCA
Organism: Alexandromys fortis; assembly: GCF_014885135.2. Classification (NCBI taxonomy): domain Eukaryota; kingdom Metazoa; phylum Chordata; class Mammalia; order Rodentia; family Cricetidae; genus Alexandromys; species Alexandromys fortis. The sequence continues at coordinate 4,123,614 of NW_026068009.1, forward strand.
TACATCCTAACATACGAAATCTTAGTGTTACAGTTCTAGTATTTGGGAAAACATTTATTTCTGAGATCTGGAATGTTCAGTATATTTGTACATATGCATGGAGGGCATATATATATGAATATGCAAATGACAGAAAAGATAGACACATCTATAAGTTTTAAATAACCCTGGATTTTAGAGTTGCTGACTTTGTGCAAATTTATTTAAAAATTATATTCACAACACTTGGGAGAATTCTCTGTATTGTGAGTAAAATATACGGATATATATATGATAGATATATGTACACTATATATATTAAATGTGTGTGTGTGTGTATTTGGAGAAAACTTTCTGGAATAATTCTGTTGACACACGCAGTAATGACTGTTGATTTAAGAACCATATCTCACATTTAAAAGAATGCCGGAAAGACAAGTTAGACACACACAGCCAGTGTAGAGCAGAACAAATAGGATTTCCTTAACAAACAATAGAAACAGGGCTTCCCATGACTGCTTCTGAGTTAGACATTTTCCCAGTAAATCGTCTAACCCTGTAGACAACTGGTGGAATACGCATCATCTTTCTACTTTAGTGTTTTTATTACTCAAAGCTGAAGCAAAAGTCCGAATATTTGACCCAGTATGTAGGCAGACTTAGCACTGAAACTTGCGTGTAACAGCACAGTCCCCTCTTTCTGTTGGAGACAGCATGGCTAATTATCTCAGGAATTTAGTTAAGGAGGAGAATGACTGTTATCCAAGAGACGCCAGAGAGTTGCTCGAATCCAGAAAGAAAAGCCGCTGTTAGAAAAGAGATTGACTGACTCCTAGATAATTTCATCTTGTCTACTGTCACTAGGTGCTTTGGAGCCTTCAGAGAGAGACAGAGATGTTTCAATAATCACATAAGATGTGCATAAGCATAAGAATAAATAGCCGGGGGTTGGGAGAATGAAAACTAATCAATTAATTCTTCTTAGCTCTATGATGGCATTATGATTGAGATGGAAAACTCAAGTCTTAACCTTAGGGAATAAATTCTATTGTAAATGATTTTGACATTTAAAGTAAGCATCCTCATTCATTTGTTTGTAAGCACGAAAAAGAAATGGTAATTTTTGATTAGACAGTTCAATGTTGCTGGCATTATTAATAAACCCTATCTCTGAAGGTCACTTAAGAACAAAAGCTCTGGTTTATTTTTGTTATGTTAGAACCGTGGCGAATCCTTAGACTAATTTCATATTTATTTCCTTCTTCCTATATTTTTTTGTCTCTCTTTTTTCTCTCCTCCTTTCTGTAATATTTTTGTTGCAAAGAGCCCTGCAGGGAAAAAGCCAAATGGGAAAAGAGTCATAAGATCTTGTTTGATGCAAAATGACTTTAACTGTATCATCACTTAATAAGCACACAAGCTCATTTTCTTGATTACTGGATACGCTGTCGTCATAGGAAGATATCTCAAATTTACCTCGTGGTTTTAAATACAGTCTCCCTCCCAAAGTAAGACATTATTTTAACTCCAGGGATAAAATCTGACAGTTCTATTATTTCCAACACAAATAACATGTTAAAAGGAGGATTTGGGTTCCCCCTTATACTCTTTATTTTATCTTCTTTATATTGAACCTATTGAGAACGATATATTTTATTTCTTATCCATCCATTTCTCATTTAAATTCGAGATGAATTTACTTACTATGTTCCTACGTTCTCCACTATGATGATTTGCCAACTGTAAATGATAGTCAGAATGCTTTGTTTAGTGTTTGTTTTCTTTGCTTGAACTTCACCAGGGCCCGGGAATTCACTCTCCATGGCTTTGATCCCTAGGTGGAGTCCAGAATCGCAGTATCCTTCAAAGGCTCCTGACCACCCTCTTGAAGCCCTGGGGACCCTTGTCCTAACCTTGCAGGTGTACCAGTTGGTATATCTTAAAGATTTATGTCATACTATTTTGTGAATACAAATATTTTCTCTTCACACCATTTTAGGAAGAAGAAGAAAAACAAAATAAAATAAAACAAAAAGTCACAATGGCCCCAGGGTGATCAGGAGCCTCACTATCTTGTCAAGTGTGATCTGTGGCAATTTAAATATCTACTTTTAGCTGCAGAACAAAGACGCCTAGACAGAGAGATAAAGGGACCCAAAATACACTGGATGCCAGAACAACAGGACTAGGGATGTGTACCCACATATTATAAAGCTGTCGTGGCTGGATAGGACCCCCAGACCTTCTCTCCAGTTAGTGACTTCAAAGTTCTGAACATTTGAGCAGACTATTCAGTTCCTTTGAGAAATAGTTGAACAGTATCCTTATCATGTAAAAAGGACTTGATTTTGGTATACACATCAATTGAACAGATTTTGAATAGTTTTCTATTGCCAGGTAATAAACTTTGCATTTGACCATAGTATTTATGCTTAGGAGGTAGCCCATATTTTTAGAAAATGCTAAAAAGTAATATGAGCCTGAAATAATTCTGCACTGGTGTCATATTTTGGATTCAAGACAGTTTTCTCTGTAGCTTAACAGCAGCATGATACAGGACTGTGTTCCGATCTTTATATCTGACAGAACGCACTGTGGATGACCACAGTCAGAAGTATTTTATTCATATGTATATTAAAATTATTTTGTATTACCTGGTGATATTATGCCAACTAACTTGATTATGTCCTATGAGTTGTTTAAAAAAAATCTCTCAAAAGATGACTAATAATTCAGAATGTTATTTAAACCTAAAGTCTATTATTTTAATCCATCAGATTTTGGCTCAACTATGGATGAGGGTCAAGATAGCTACAGTTTCGTTGACTATTAAATATAACACATGCACACTCTTGACAAATTTGACTCCATTCAGAAACATATTTAACCCTTATGGAATTTATCACCATGATTTAACACACCTAACATTATAACACAAAGGTAGATTGTGACAGTGTGGGCAGAGAGAAGTCCAGCCAAGTTTGTGTGTTACCTGCTTTGGGAAATAAAATACAAATTTAACGTTACATTTCTTATCCTTGTAAAAGAAAAACCAAGCATTTTCCAAATGGTAACACGGTGCCAGGACAAGCTACTGAAATATTTCCAACTTTAAAAGACCCGAAAATGTTGTCCTACTAGTAAGTGCGTTAAGGGTACCGTACAGACCTTCCAGTGCTTGGTCAGTGTGAAGCCTCCCCAAGGCGATGGATTTCACAGGAGCTTTTCTTCCTTCCCCTGGTGAGAGGAGGTTGGTCTTGCCTGTCCATTAAGGACTGCCTGGTCTGTGGTACTGAGACAACTGTGGCCTGAGACACTTGTCCCTTCTCTTACTCTACTCGGCTATATTTGGTAACTGAACTCATGTTTCAGCTGAATGCCACAATCAGGAATCCCAGGAGTGGCTTGGGAGGCAGCCCCAGATCTGAGGCTGGGTTCTTAGAAATTAACGCCACTTAGTGTAGAAGAAACCGTAGTTATCAATTCAATAAGCCTGGCATTTCAACATATTCCACTCTGACTTTGTAGCCAGAAGTCACCACCTGGCCTTTTCACAAGCTCTTAATTGTTTGCTGGTATATTTTACAATTCCCAATAAAAGAAGTGGAACGTGGAAGGAAGACTCCAAGGATAATCTCCTTGTGTGTTTAACTTTTGTCATGTGGTGGGTTCTCCTAAAATAGGAAATCCAGTAACTATTTAAAAATTAAAACTTCTGCCAAATTGAGTGGAGATCATAACTGTTTTCTTACTCCATAATTAAAAATTGCCATGTGCCTACGGTGTGTATTAATGATATAGTCCAAGGCGTAATGAAATGGAGACTAAATATAACAAATGTATAGCAAAGGGACACTGAGCTGACGCATCAAGATCATTTAGCAAATAGTTGCCTGGAAAAATCAAGCTAATGGTGAGTGAATATTTGTCTAAGTCAAGCGTGAAGCTTTCATAACTGTGGAAAATACTTCACAAATCCCTTTGTTCACTATTGTGCCGCAGCTCTCTATGACCTAAGCTGTATTGTTCGCCCATTAATAACAAAGCGAGTCAGGGAGAGCCAACAGCTTCTCTTACCCAAGATCATCTTCTAGAGCAAGATCTAACCAAGATTGTCGACTAGCGTGTGGGTCGAGGCATATGAAAGGTCCTGGGAAATTCAGAAAGTACTAGAGTCTTTATTTGGCTGCCATAACCTTTGTTCTAGTTTCATTTTTGAAGAAGCCAATCCTGATAGTGGAGTTGGGCTTTTGTTCTGCTCTGATCCTTGACACCGTTGCTTCCATAGCCCATGTTTCCTTCCATTCATCAGTTAGTGATTTTACAGCTTACTCTTCATAGTACAAGAGTGATAACCCTTTCTAAAGTCCAGCTGTCTCAGCTTACCTTTGCTGGTGCCGGAGAGCAGTACCGATGGGATGATCTACATAGAACAGAAATTGACTTTGCTTCTCAAGGCTGGGAAGGCAGAGGTGCCAGCAGGCTCATTGACAGTGAAGGTCCTTTTACTGTTTCTAAGCTGTCACTTGATTTCTGTGTCCTCTGGCAGACACTTCATTACACAGTACAAAGTGGAAGATAAGGGTATTTTTATAAAGGCATCTAATCCTATCCAAAATGTCACAACCCTAAATTTCGCTTCTAAAGGTCACAGTGCCAGTATTGTTGTATCAGAAATACATTTTAACACTTTTGTTTTTTACCCCAGAACTAAGAAATTTAATTTTAAATCAGAGATCAAGACAATAGAAGGTGTACACCAGTCAGCATGCCTGCCAGATGAACATACAAAGGAATAATTGCTTTTACAGATCATAGGAGGGAGAGTGCCTCAGCCCGAGGTGCCCGCCTCAACACGAATTTTGGAAGGAACAAAACGTTCGAACCTTAGCATTGATTAAACAGGTAAACACTTGTTTAATATGCTTTTTATCCTCTAAGGAAAGACAAAACTGGAGAGGGCAGAAATGGAGAGGGAGAAGATAGAAGAAACCTAAAAGTGGTGGAAAGTGGTAAGTGTGAGGACCGGTTCAAGTTACAAATCTTTAGCGCTTACAGAAGGAACTAAGTGGCGATGGAAAAGGAGTGATTCTCTCTGGGATCCCAGAGGAATCCAACAGTGGGAGGCTTCAGACCTTCCCTTGTACATAACCTTAGTCGAGAACTCCATTATTGTTAACAGTATTGGCGCAAGACCTAGGATCTGGATTGTCTGTGAGAATCTGCATTAGATGCCCATTTTCCATTCCTGCTTTAGACAGCTAGTAGGCTCCTTCTCATGCCTGGGGAAGGCAGGAGGCTGCTCCTCTGGGACTTTACAGCAGATTCTGGTGCAGAGATGCAAAGCATAGAAGATGTCAATAAAGAAACCATGGGAGAAATGTACTATTTTCTCACTTATTGTCTTTTTTGTCTCCTCTCATCTCTAGGAGTTGGTCAATTTATGCTCTTTATTGAACACATATTTTTTTCTCACTTCATTCTAGGAAAACTGCATCAGTAAACAGGCATGGTACGACAGCAACAGAAATAGATGATTGGATAAATCTTATCACAAACAGTAAAAATAGAGACATGAGGTTCTTGCAGAACTGTTCTAGTCAGTGATCTATTAATTGGCCTAGAAATGAATCCTTTAAGCCTGGCCAGTCTTTTTACATCTTCCTCTGACATTGTATCTGTCTTAGATGCACTTCCCAGAATCAAGTGTGGCATCCATTGAGATTATCATCATCTGCTCGTTTGTGAACTTCAGAGTTGTTGCCCATAGATTCGGTTTCCTGAGGGCTTGGTTAATCTACCACACATACGCAGCCTGATCGTGTGGGCAGACTTCTGGGTACAGGACACTTGAAAGTTTGTGTATGTGCACAAAATAATTAAAGCAAAAGGACCCAACACCAAAGTAATAAAACAGAATTGATCCAGACAGTGGAACGGCATGCTTTTAATCCCAGCACTTGGGAGGGAGAGGCAAGAGGATCTCTGTGAGTTCGAGATCAGCCTGGTCAACAAGAGCAAGTTCCAGGACAGGCTCCAAAGCTACAGAGAAACCTTGTCTGGAAAAAATAAAACAAAACAAAAAACAAAAACAAACACACAAAGAACGAAAATTGTATGTGAAAAGTAAGAACAGATTCCATATTTTATATTCATATGTTAGTATTGGTCACTGTTGGGTATTATATCCTTCCCCTCTCAGAGCTGAGAATTGAACCTAGCACTCTAACACAAAGAGATATTTCTAGCACCAGAAATCTCATTTCAAATCTGTATAAACATGATAAGTGTAGAGAAAAGTTCTATACAGAGTCAAAATAATCTCTATTAATTTACTTAATTTAAGAAAAATAAACACATGTCTTAACGAAGCCAAAATAAATTATGTATTCTATTATAAGCACAGCATCATTTGCTGAGTTATATCAAATAGTAAAGGCACACAGCAGTGTCTTGAAGAGTAATATGTAATATTTGATGGATTATTAGCCAAAAAAGAAGTTGTATATTAAACTAAAATATGCTACAACTTAAATTTATCCAATTTAAAAGTTGCCTTTTAAAGATAAAGATTTTAATTCAATACATTAATAAGTTGAAAGGGAAAAGTCATATGGCTAATTCTATAGATTTTTAGCAAGTTTTTGAACAAAATTCATCACATTTTCATTTGGAATATAATTTTGGAGGGTGAGGAAATGGTTCTAACTTATTACATTTTTAAAGTATATATGAGCATGTGTATGTATGATTGTACATGGTACATATGTACACATTTAATCATGTACGTATGTCATGTTCCATAGTACCTAGACATAAAACATCAACAAACATTACCAATGAATATACAAGTCCTTTTATAAGATGTATTTATTTAATGTACATTGGGGTTTTGCTGACATGTATGTCTGTATGAGGGTGTCAGATCCCCTGCAAATGGAGTTATAGACAGTTGTGAGCTGACATATGAGTGCTAAGACTTAATTATGGATCCTTTGGAAGAGCGGGCAGTGAGTCATCTTTAGCCATCTCTTCAGTCCCTATGTAAGTCTTTTAAAAAATATTTTCTTTTATTTATGTGTCTGTATGTGTATCTCTGTGTGGGTGTTTATGCACATGTGTGCATGAGCCTACAGAGGCTGGAAGTCAGAGTTACAGGTGGTTGTGAACCTCTAACATAAGGGCTGAGAACTGAGCACAGGTCCTCTATGGAGCAGCAAGTACTTTTAGTCATTGAGGCATGTCTCCAGCTCCTCCAAGCAAGTCTCAACAAATGTGGAAGATAAGATGAGAATGCAGGACTAGAAGAAATGGAGCAGTCTATCCCATTTCTATCACAGAAAGAATTGATTTTGGGACAAGTTGGTTTTGTAAGAAAAAAATATTCTGCAACCAGCATAGACTCAATCCCAAAGGCACTTGGTCCTGTGGAGTTAGAAAAACAATACAAAGTTTCCTCCAGATGAATGTCCAAAGCTAAATATACAGGGAGACTGTGTAAAAAGGAATACCTGAAGTAGGCTGGAGCAACAGATGCCTTTGGATGCTGATGTGTGAACAGTCCCTTGAAATGGCAGGGTTTTTTTTTATTCTGTTTTGTGCAATTGCATTGATCTCTCTTTTATTATAGATTAAAGAACTGGGCGTGAGGTCTGAAAAGTTGGTTCACATGTTAACACTTGGAGAGGACCAGAGTTCAGTTCTTAGCACCCAGGTGGCGTGGCTCACAGCTATGTGTTACTCTGCCTCTAGGGACTCCAATGCACTCTTTTGGCCTCCATAGGTATGCACAGGCATATGTGAATGCACGCATGCACACACACACACTCTCTCTCTGTCTCTCTCTTCTCTCTCTCTCTGTCTCTCTGTCTCTCTGTCTCTCTCTCTCTCTCTCTCTCTCTCTCTCTCTCTCTCACACACACACACATACATGCAAAGACACACAAGTAAATAAAAGTAAGTAAATACAATCTGAAAACAAACTGTATTTATATTTCACTTTATTCAGCAAATGCTCTATGGGGAAATGGAGTGGATTGCAAAAATAAGTATACGTATCTATAATTTCAATTTCTATTCCTCTCCAGGTATACGGTACACTCAGTCTCCACAGTGGTTCATGTTTGAGGGAAAAAATGCATTAACTGGGTCAGGGTGAATAGAAAACTTGACTGTAGAGTGCATGCCATGCAATTACTTCTTAATATAACATCATAAATTATCTTGAGTGTTGCTGTTTCTTCCTCCGTGTGATATCTTTATTAATATGAAATATTTTTAAAATGCATTTGAAAATAGAAAAAGTGATACGTAAAAGATAGCTTTAATTTACCATCTAATAAGAAAACTTCTTTTGCCAGTTGTTATTGCTGGAAAGTAAAATTTGAGGAATCTATCTATCCCCCCACCTATATTTTTTCCTTTGAAATCCATATCCGATTGCTTACTAAAGAAAGCATGACAAGAGAAGATTCTATCTACTGAATAAATATACATCACATCAAACCATCGTTTGTCATGGGTTAACTTATTAATGAATCATAATTCTTCAAGTTCTTTGGTCGTAAAGTAGAGAATAGTCATTTAAAGAAACTATGGCTTTTGTGAGTTTTGGTTTGGGGATTAAAAACAAACTTTGTTGATTTCAAGTAGCTTAAATGAGGTTCCCTCTCTTGCTAGTTGGCCCCTGACTGCCTGTTTGCAAATTACCACTGGACTACAGTCTGCAATATGAACATCCATCTTCATCTGGCTTCCTTTGAAATGTCATATCCTTTGACCTACTCTATCCTAGATCTACTGAGGACATAGCCCTAATTAAAAGAGGCATGTCATATAAAAATATGCAGTTCTACATTATTTATAAGAGCACCCCCCAATGCACATGTAATTTATGAAATGACTTAGTAAACACACTGAATTTTTAAGTAACCATAAAATGTAATTTTTTATGGAGCTATTTATATTACAAAGAAAAAGTAAGACAAAAGAAAAGTTGTGGTTTGAGTATGAAACCTAAACCTAAAGAGTCTTTACATGATTAAAGTTTAAATGCGTAGTTTCATATTTTTAAAATATGACTTTAAAAAAAAAAAGACTTCCCTAAGTTGTATGAGTTCCTGCCCCCTCTCTCCAGTTTTATTCATTGGAGGAGTAAGGCAAGCCTAGCTAGCTGTTTAGAAATGGCTTTAGCAAGTCATTTGACTTGCAAAACCTCAGTGTTTTGTTTCTTATGAAGTTTGCATTTTTCACCACTCACGGAAGGACTTGGTAAGGGAACAGCAAACTTGTGAGTGCGGAGGTCACTGTCAGACAACTGCAAACAGCTGTGTGGGCATTTCAGCAGCTGCTCCCAAAGAAGTACCCCGCTGAAGGATGTGGCTGTCACTCCCTAGGAAATCAGAAAGGAAGAGGGGGACAAAGGAGGAAATCAGCTGTTGGACCAAAGGAGGATTTAGACAGTGAAAAAATGCCAACCACGAAAGACAGTTGCTGAGCCACAAACAGCCCTGAGCCCCACCCACCACGACTTGCAGGCCCAGCAATTTGCTCAGCTCTTGCTATTTTGGGAAGGAATTTCCACAGAGCTGGCTTATCTTCAGCTCGGAGGTTTCCTCTGATTGAATGATCAACAGGTGTCGAAAAAGGCTGTGGCAGAAATATCGCAGACCCAGTGAGCTCGTTGGACATCTGTGGCTGACTGTAGTGTCACTGTGGTGGGGTCATTTCTTCATCAAGGGACCGTTCTGGAGAATAAGGACTAAATTAATCACCTCAAGCTCCACTGGCCACTGCTGTTCTGTATATATCCCTTTGCATTTGGTAATAGTGTACATTATTTTTGTTTATAAGTTGAATATTGCACTATGATTATACAACTGGAGTCTAAAAGAAAACAGTAGCAGGAACAGTGAAAAACGAAGATCAGTTTTCCTCACAACAGAAGCACTTTGAGGCAGATGGTCGGTGTTTCCTATCATCACACTGCACGGAATTACTGTTGGAAGTTTTTTTTTTTACCCAAATGAATTTAAGCCTGTGTCCTGTTTTACTCTGTTTTTATGTGTCCCAATGCCTTTCAGACCAAAGGAAACACATCTCACCTTAGAGTTTCCCAATAGGTGGTATCCTGGATTAGTTTCTGCTCTTCTCTAGAGTTCTACACTCCCCCTTCCACTCCTTGCTATTCATATCAGTGCATCTAATCCTTATTAAAATTGTCAGGCACAATTGCTCTGAATCGATATTCTGTCTCCTACTCGCTGGGGAAAGCGAAACCAGGATGGCCCCTGGGAGGAGAAACGAAACCGAAGTTCTTCCTATATGTGTAGAAGCTGAGGTGCTGACAGTGCCCAGACCTCTGGAGTCCAAGGTCCAGTGTCTCCCGGAAGCTCCTACTTGAGTGCTGTACTTGGTCCCTTCTCTCCCCTCCGTGCCCATGTGTGTGTCCAGGATCTGGGCTCCCAAGTGAGGATGGGGGATGCATTTGTGAACAAGGCACTTTTCAGGGTGTGTACATGAGAAGTGTCCTTAGGCAGAGGCCTAGAATGGAGCTGTCTGTCTTTATGGGTCAGACTAGGAAATTAGAAGAAGGAGTCCTCTACTGCCTCCATTCAGAGAATCACTTCTATGTAACACAGATCTTTGGGGACTCAGATATACTTCCTGCAAGCAGTGGTGTGCCATCCAATGAATCAGAAGTTGGCATGTTAACAACAGTTGTTGCACATGCAAAAATAATTGAAGATGAGTTTTTTGCAAGCTCCTGTCCGACCATTTCTATCCAAAAGATATTGGGAAGCCAGAGCTGTTACACAGAGAAACCCTGTCTCAAAAACAACAAGAACAACAAAAAGAAAATTTAAAAAAATGATATGGGGAGTACTCTGGTGTGCATCCTTCTTTTTTTTTTTTATGAAAAAAGCATTAAAAAGAGCTGGGTGTGGTGCAGTAAGTCTGTAATACAAGCACTGGAAATGCTGAGGGAGGAGAATTGAGAGTTCTAAGCTAGCTTGGGCTGCAAAGGGAGACCTTAAAATATTTCTTTCTGTAACTTTTATCATCTATCTATCTATCTATCTATCTATCTATCATCTACTACCTATATCTATATATATATCTATCAATCATCTACTATCTAGCTATATCTATCTATCATCTATCTATCTATCTATCTATCTATCTATCATCTATCTATCTCTATCTATCTATTATCATCTACTACCTATATCTCTATCTATCTATCTATCTATCTATCTATCTATCTATCTATCTATCATCTATCATGTTTGTCTCTTTATATTTATTGTTTATCATCTATCTATACACATCCATATCATCTAAAATATCTCCGAAATTGTCATTTTGTCTCTTGTCTACCTATCTGTATCTGTTCATCCATCTATCCATCTTCTCTCATCTGTGCATCTGTAAATTATATACCTTTTAGACATATGGATTTTGTGCTGGTGTACAACGTGCTTTCCACACTTGATTCATTGGTACACACCAGTCTTATTTAGCAGTCATTGGATGTTATCTGTTTGTATACGATATCATAAATGATTACTATTTATTTCAAGCAGAAAAGAGGGCAGTAAGCCAAAATAAACATTCTTCTCCACTTCCCCTTTAAAAAGAATGTAAGCTTTAAGTTTTTCCGAGGGTCATCATACAAATATATACTGATAACTTTGTTTCTTGGTTTACATACAATCCTATTTATTGGATTACTATTTTAGAAAAAGTCGTTGACTTCTAGCTCTGAAAGCTCTCCATTTCCTCTTCTGATACCGGTTACACATTTACAGAATTCTTCCCAAGGTTGGCCTTCTGGATTTTAACAGTGCAGTAATTTTTACTAATTATCCTATAGTGTGCTTGTCAGGATAGATCAAAGTCTACCCTTCTTCCTGCTGCAGGCTCATTTCTGTTCCTTTGAGGATAGAGATTATGGGTTCATTTTGTGGGCACAATTCCTTTTAGGGTAGCTTATGGTTTATCTGGAAATACTTTTCTTTAAAGATTACTGACACCTGACCTTCTCTGTTCTAGTTGGTGCCATGCTTCATGACACGTTTCACTCGCAATGATTTAGATTGTGTTAAAAATAAAGTGTAAAATTATTTTAAAGTATATGTATGTGTGTGTGTCTGTATTGGATTGGGTCTGTGCATTTAAATGTAGGTACTTGTGGAGGCTAGAGGCATTGGACCCTCCTGGAGATGGAGCTACAGGAACTGCCTGGTGTTGGTACTGTGAACAGAACCCAGGTCCTCTGGAAGGGCATTGAGTTCTCTTAACTCTCAAGTCAACTCTCTAGCTTTTACATTTTTGTTTCTATTCTCAATTCGCAGGAATGTATATCAATATATGTTGCCCAATTGCCATGCATGATATGTGCTGAGGAAGCTAACCCTGCAAGTGAAGCTGTGGCCAGTCCCCATTTCAAACCCAAGTATTTTCATCCCAAGGTGTCCTCTACGGCTCTCTGTCTGAGGGTGAACAGGTTCCCCCAACCCTGTGACAGGGAGGGGAAACAAAAGCCTAACAATAAAAATGCTATGCCTTTAGAACAGTTAGAAGGTAGATTGTTTATAGCGGGTGTGACCATTGATTATTGCATGCAATAGAAGCACCTGCGTGGGGCCAGAGAGACGACTCAGCAGTAAGAGCACTTGCTGCTCTCACAGAGGACCCAGCTTGATTTTCACCACCAACATCGGGACTCCCACAAACAATTTTAACTCCAGTTCTAAATTGGGCACCCTCTATGACTTCCTTAGGCACTGTATGCACATGCTAAACACACAAGCAGACTATCCTTGTCCTCTTGATATACCTTCACCAAGCACAACCTCTGACCGTGGCAGCAGATGCACAATAGCTGTTTATTGTCTACTTTCTTTCCTTTCTTACTTAACAATCTTGCATCGTTTTTGAGAACTAACCTTATTTTATATCTATCTATCTATCTATCTATCTATCTATCTATCTATCTATCTATCTATCTATCTATCTATCTATCTATCTATCTATCTTCTCTATCTATCTATCTATCTATCTATCTATCTATCTATCTATCTATCTATCTATCTATCTATCTATCATCTATCTATCTATCTATCTATCTATCATCTATCTATCTATCATCTATCTATACTCTGTCTATCTATTCTCTCTCTCCTCTATCTAATTGTTCAGCATTGCTTTCTCCGGGTCCCTGAAGAATCAGCCACATTATGGACTGCTGCTCAGTTGTCTGTGAATATCTTCACGTTTTCCTACTCCTCCTGCAAATCCAACAGATGCTCAGGTTGCTGCTGGAGCCTTGCCCCTGGGTATAGTTCCCTTCATCACTTGCTCAGTGTTACCCGGGGAATGGATGACTGACATTTGCACACTCTTAAGAAACCTTGGTTGGTTTGCATGCGTCAATATCCCAGTGCTTCTCCAAGGGAAAAGGATCATGAAGTGCGTGGACCATACTGGTTTCTAGAGGGTACTGGCCTGATTCAGCTGTACTTACTGGCTGACTTATGTTTCCATTTATTCTTTCCCTTTCCTAACCTCTCTTCAGCCTGCTTATCAGAGTCTCATGGAAGACCTCAAAGCAAACTACTCAAGTCTTTGTTTTGGACATGCTTCTCATAGACAATGGTTTTTCTTTGGGGGGGGGTGGTAGAAGCCACCTGTTCACTATGTTTATTTCCCCAGGACACTATACTCTTCTGAGCACCCCCTAAACCATACTAATTTTTTCACAAGGTTCATATTTCACCATGCATTTTTGCCACCTCAGTGAAATAACCTTTAGGGTCCAGATGGAAGAAGAAGAATCGGTGAGACTGGAAGAGGGAGGAGTTAACCTTATAATGGAAAGAGTTTTCAAATAGGGAGTGTCAAATACCACTAAGAAGAGAAATAGACTGAGAGGCAGAGGTAGGTATATCTCTGGGCGAAAGGCGGGTTTAGTCTACATAGAGATTCCAGGTCAGCTAGGACTATATAATGAGACCCTGTCTCAAACATCAAAAGTGAAAATCGTATTATTTATCTTATCATATAACAGCCTGTGAGAAGAATTGATGGAGAAATCTCATTTGAGTTTTTTAGTGTGTTTATCTTTTTCCTTTGTTTTCAAAGCCTTTATCCCCCTACAGAGATGCTTCTCAGCATCATTTCTCTGCTCCATTTCCCTGGTACTAATGAGGCAGCTACCACTACATAGACATCCTTTGCTCCTGTCAGAATTCGCTTGCCAGAAAATGGTCTGATTAAGAAAGAAGCATCTTTTAACTAACAGGAAAGTCCTGCTAACAGGAAAGACCCAGTAGATTAAGATTGCAGAAGGAAACTGGGCAGTGACTGTGGAATGACGCATGGAGCTCTCTTGCTTATCTCTCCTCTTTCCACAATATCTTCATGACCAGGTGTCCAAGCTCCTCAAAGGCATATATCCTTCTTAGAGTGTTATCTTCAAAATTCTGTTCATGCATTAATCATATTATGATTATATAATATATAATGTAATATACCATGTATATTTTATATATAATTACATATCATATATATTCACCCTCTCTGGCTTCTGCTTCAAAGGCTCCTCATTGGAAACAGGCAAAATTTGACTTTTGAGTTTGGTATTCAGGCTCTCTCATAATCCAGGCTTACTTTCCTTTCCAAGTGCTCAATGTCATCCCATGAATACTTTCTTCTAGATGCCAAACCCTAGATTCCCAGGTTCCATTAACCTTCCATAAGCCTGATGACATAGAACTTTGTTCATAAACCACTCTGTGAATTCCACAGGAAGCCCATCTTCTGGTCTGATAATCCATTGCCTATCACTTACAGTTTCTATGATACCCTGGCCATCTAACTGTCATAATGTTTTGTTTGCTGGTTTTCTTCTGCAATGCCTGTTAAAATTCATAAATAGCTTTGTGGGTTTTTTTTTGAGTTCTGGATTGCTGCATACCGAAATGCTGCTTCATAAGCATATGTGGAATGAAAACATGTCAAGCCTATCTACATCACGGACAATTATTAATTATTTGTATCTGTTTTAGTTTAATCATTACAACAACTATCTAATAGATATACTGTGATCATTCCTAGTCTATAGATGAGGAAAGGCATAAGAAAGTTATCTTAGTTCTCCCAAAGGAGTCATTAGGCATTTTCAGGCTAAGATACAAATTCAGATGGCCTGATACCAGAACCTAATGCTCTTTCTTGCTGTTCTTGCTATTACCATTATAGTGGGAAATAATGGGTTTAATGTGACATTCTCAAATTCAAAAATCACTTTATCTTATTCTTGTTCACCCCTGATGCCCCTTGTCCCTCCTCCCTCCCTCTTAATGGTTTCCTTCACTCTCTCAGTAGCCGTCTGCATATGAAAGAAAACTTGCTGTCAATATTTGTCGTTCTTTCTCCTGGTGTCACCTACTGTCACCCCTATATTTAGAGTTCTTTATCTCACCTCATAGTCGTCTTTCATGTCTTAAATTGCACATAAATCTAGATTCTCTGCATGAGAAAAATCATTCTAGAAGTAAATCCTGATGCTGTTCAACTCAGTGTTAATACGGAATTGTTTGTGGACTGAATGCCCGGGTGAAGGGCTGAATGGCGATGGCATCGCAGATGCAGACCTGTAAAGATACAGAAAACTCATAAAGAAGTGATTCTTCCGGAAGTCCTCAAACACTATTGTATTATGTAGCCTTTTCTTTGCTTCTTAATAACCGATACATAGCACATGAAATAAAACATAGTACCCCAGTCTCTGTTCACTTCCAATGACATGCCTAAAATATAGATAACGGAAAACACTGCTGGAGTTTTTACGACTTTCAATTATACTCTGACGTGTTTAGTTCAGCGTGTCCAGGGAGTTCTACTGTGTCAGATGGTAGATTCCTTTAGTGGTTTGCTCTGCTTAGGGCGCCTGTGGACAAGCTATCTTTAAGCAGTGTGAGTACAGTAGTGCGGAGTACTTGATGAGATCACCATTTTGGGTCATGTGCCTTGTCTATTTCCGGGAGCTATTCATAGAGAAACTGGAAAGCAGGAAAGCCACTCAGGGTGTCCTGACCCGGAATGACATCCACCGCTACATCACTGTGATCCTAGTTAAATCTCTGCTCCTGTGTGCCTGTAGTTAGACACCAGGGAAAGATTTTTTTAAAAAAAATGTTTATACAACTAAATTTATGAGGTATGCATTTACTGACCTCCACATGTGTCGCTCAAAGAAGCAAATTCAACCTGTTCTAGTAGAAATTTACTCAGGACAAATTAAAATTTATTCATTCATTGATTTAAAGGCCCAATCAACATTTCCCCTCCTTCCCCGTTTCCCATTATCTTCCCTCTATTGACTTCTCCTCGATTGTTTCTGTCTTTTTCTTTTTTTTTCAGATAAAGTCAGGCCTCCCATGGATATCAGCTAACTATGGTGTATCAAGTTGCAGTGAGACTAGGCATCTCCTTTCCTATTAAGGCTGGATGAAGCAATCAGGTAGGAGGAATGTGTCTCAGAAACCAGCAACAGACTCAGAGACAGTCCCTCCTCCCACTGTTAAGAATCACATGAGATCTTCTCCCAGTCAGTGGGTTGCCTTTCTGTCTTAGCAACAGTGTCCTTTGCTTTACAGAAGCTTCTCAGTCTCAGGAGGTCCCATTTATTCAATGAGGCCCTTACTGTCTGTGCTGCTGGGGTTATACGTAGGAAGTGGTCTCCTGTGCCCACGTGTTGTAGAGTACTTCCCACTTTCTCTTCTATCAGGTTCAGTATGTTTGGACTGATATTGAGGTCTTTAATCCACTTGGACTTGAGTTTTGTGCATGGTGATAGATATGGATCTATTTTCATTCTTCTACAGATTGACATCCAGTTTTGCCAGCACAATTTGTTGAAGTACCAGGAGAGAGAGTACGAGCAAGGAACTAAGGACCGCGAGGGGGGCACCCACACACTGAGACAATGGGGATGTCCTATCGGGAACTCACCAAGGCCAGCTGGCCTGGGTCTGAAAAAGCCTGGGTTAAAACCGGTCTCGCTGAACATAGCGGACAATGAGGACTACTGAGACCCCAATAACAATGGCAATGGGTTTTTGATCCTACTGCAGGTACTGGCTTTGTGGGAGCCTAAGCAGTTTGGATGCTCACCTTACTAGACCTGGATGGAGGTGGGTGGTCCTTGGACTTCCCACAGGGCAGGGAACCCTGATTGCTCTTTGGGCTGACAGGGAGGGAGACTTGATTGGGGGAGGGGGAGGGAAAGGGGAGGCGGCGGTGGGGAAGAGACAGAAATCTTTAACTAATGAATAAAGAAATAAATAAATTAAAAAAAAGAATCACATGAGAAAACCAAGTTATACAACTATAAATATATGCAGAGGGTCAGTCACATGCAAGGTCTGTGGTTGGCAGTTAGTCTGTGTGAGTCCCTATGAGCCTAGGTTGGTTGTTCTATAGTATTTTTTGTCATACCCTCGACACCACTAAATCCTAAAATCCTTCCTCCCCCTCTTCTGCAGGACTCCCCTAGATCTGCTTAATGTTTGGCTGTGGGTCTCTGCATCTATTTCTATTAGATGCTGGGTGAAGCCTCTCTGATGACAGTTAGGCTAGGCATCAATCAATCTATGAGCATGTGAGAATAGTAGAATATCATTAGAAATCACTTTTTTTGACTTTTTTTTCTTGCCATTTGTGTTTGGTTCTATCCTAGATCTTTGGGTTATCTCTCCTCTATAGATCCTGACCCTCAGTGTTGAGCTGCCTCTCAGGGTATGGGTCGCCAACTGGGCACAATTTCTGCGCCATCTCTATCTCAAAACATTTTGTAGGCAGAACAAATTGTAAGTCAAAATGTTTGTGACAGTATTGGTGTCCTAGTGCCTCCCCTGGAAGTCTTGCCTGGTTACAGGAGAAGGCTGATTCAAGCTCCATATCTCCTATTGCTAGGAGTCTTTGCTAGAACCATCCTCATAAATTCCTGGGAGTTTCTATTGTTCTGCATTTCTATTTCATCCCAGAGTTGCCCAGATTCCAGTCATCTTTCACAGTACTCCTTCCCTATGTCCTCCCCCAACCCGGTCCTTTCTGTTCCCATTTCCATTTCCCCTTTCCAGCCCCTTCCCCTTCTACTAGCAATGTCCATTCTTTTCCCCCTTCACAGTGAGATTCATATATCACTTCCTTGAGCCCTCCTTGTTACTTAGATTCTCTGGGTCTGCATATTATAGCTTGGTTCTCTTTTACTTTATGGTTAATATTCACTTATGAGTGAGTACACACCATGTTTGTCTCTGTGGGTCTGGGTTACATCACTTGGGATGATCTTTTCTAGTTCTATGCATTTGCCAGCAAATTTTCTGATACCATTTAACAGCTGAGTAATACTCCATTGTGTTAATGTACCCTATTTTCTTTATCCAATCTTTTGTTAAGGGACATTAAGATTGTTTCCAGATTCTGACTATTACAAATAAAGTTGTTCTGAACATAGTTGTGCAAGTGTTCTTGGGGTATGGTCGAGTATCCTTTAGGTACATGGTGTAGGAGGTCCTTCTGTATTTGTGTTGATTTCATTGGTTGAATAAAGAAGCTGCCTTGGCCTTTTGATAGGGCAGCCCTTACGTGGGCAGAGTGGAGAGAACAGAATGCTGGGAAGAAGGGAAGTGTGGCAGACATCATGATTCTCCTGCCTGAGACAGACGCTGGTTAGATTCATGCTGGTAAGCCACAGTCAAGTGATGATACAAATTAATAGAAATGGGTTAATCAAGATGTAAGAGTTAGCCAATAAGAGGGTAGATATAATGGGCCAGGCAGTGTTTAAATGAATACAGTTTCTGTGTAATTATTTCATTGGTTATGCTAGCCGGGTGGCGGGACGCAACCTGCCATTCTCATTATAACAGGTACAGGCCCAGGAGTCATATAGATTGGTCTGGAGGTATAGTGACTTCTAATTTTCTAGAACCTGACATATTGATTTCCAAAGTAGCCCTACAAGTGGCATTACCACCACTAGTGGAGAAGAACTCCTCTTGCTGCACATCCTCTTCAGTATAAGTTGTCACTTGTGTTTTTGATCTTAGCCATTTTGACAGTTGTAAAATGGACTCTCAGTGTCATTTTGATTTTCATTTCCTAGATGAATAAGGATGCTGAACTCTTCTTTAAGTGATTGGCAGCCATTTGAGGTTACTCTGTTGAGAATTTTCTGTTTAGATTTGTACCCCATTTTTCAATTGGCTTGTTTTTTTGATGTCCAATTCCTTGAGTTTTTTTTTTATATATAGTCTAGAAATCAGCCTCTGATGTGGGTTTCATAAAGATGTTTTCCCATTCTGTGGGCAGTCATTTTGTCCTAGACAATGTCCTTTGCCTTGTAGAAACTTTTAAGTTTCTTGAACTCCCATTTGTTAATTCTTAATATTAGTGTCTGCACTACTGGTATTCTATTCAGGAAGCTATCTCCTGTGTCTATGTGCTGAAGGCTATTCCCCACTTTCTTTTTTATCTTTTACATTGTATCTGAGTTTAGGCTGAGGTCTTTGATCCACTTGGACTTGAGTTTTGTGAAGGTTGATAGATATGGATCTATCTGTATTCTTCTACATGCCAATACCCAGTTAGACCAGCACTGTTTGTTGAAGATGTTTTCTTACTTCCATTGTGTAATTTTGGCTTCTTTGTCAAAAATAAGGTATCTATAGGTGTGTGAATAATTTATGCTTGTGTCTTTGATTTGATTCCATTGCTTCTCCTCTCCTTTTTAAATGCCAATACCATGTTTTTTTTATTACTATAGCTCTATAGTACATATTAAAATTAGGGATAGTCATATCATCAGAAGTTCTTTTATTGTATAGGATTGTTTTAGCTATCTTGCATTTTTATGTTTTTCCATATGATGTTGAATATTGTTCTTTCATGATCTGTAAAGAAGTATCTTGGAATTTTGTTGGGGATGGCATTGACTCTGTGGATAACTTTTGATAAGATGGGCATTTTTACTATGCTAATCCTACAGATCCATGAGCATGTGAGATCTTTCCGAATGATATCTTCTACTACAGTTTCTTTCTTCAAAGACTTGAAGTTCTTGTCATATATGTCTTTTACTTGATTGTTTAGAGTTACACCAGAGTATTTTATATTATTTGAGGCTATTGTGAAGGGTGTTGATTCCCCGATTTCTTTTACAATCTGACTATCATTTGTATATAGGAGGGCTACTGATTTTTTTTTTTAATTAACTTTGTATTCAGCAACTACTGTTAAGGTATTTGTCAGCTGTAGGAATCCCTGGTAGAATTTTTTGGGTTGCTTATGTATGCTATCATATTATCTACAAATTGCAATATTTTTACTTCTTCCTTTCCAATTTGTATCCTCTTAATCTTCTTAAGTTGTCTCCTTGCTCTAGCTAGAATTTCAAGTACTATGTTGGATAGATAGGGAGAGAGTATACAGCCTTTTCTTGTTCCTGGTTTTAGTGGAATTTTTAAAAATGTTTCTCCATTTAATTTGGTATTCACAATCTACTTGCTATATATTGCCTTTATTACATTTAAGTATGTGCCTTGTACTTCTTATATCTCCAACAATTTTATACTGAAGGGGTGCTGGAATTTGTCAAAGGCTTTTTAGCAGTAGTGATATGATTGCATGTTTTTTTCTTCTTTCCATTTGTTTATATGGTGGATTACATTAACAGATATGTTGAACTATCCTTGTATCTCCTTGAGGAATCCTATTTGATTATGGTGAATGATCTTTTTGATGTGTTCTTGGATTCAGTTTGCCATATTTTATTGAGTATTTTTGCATTTATGTTCATGAGGGAAATTGGTCTGTAATTGTCTCTCTCTCTCTTTTTTTTTTTTTTGTTGAGTCTTTGTGCAGTTTAGGTACCAGGATGACTGTGGCCTCATAAAATGAATTTGATAACATTCCTTCTGTTTCTATTTTGTGAAATAACTCAAGGAATATTGATATTAGCTCTTTTTTTAAGGTCTGGTAGAATTCTGCCCTAAAACAAGTAACCCTTAAGCCTTTTTGATTGGGAGACTGTTAATGACTGTTTTTATTTCCTTGGGGGTTATTATAAGTCTATTTAAATTGTTTATCTGATCATGATTTTATTTTGGTAAGTGGTGTCTATTGAGAAAATTGTCCGTTTCTTTTAGATTTACCAATTTTGTGGAGTACACTTTTCTAAAGTATGATCTAATTATTGTTTGGATTTACTCAGTTTCTATTCTTATGTCTCCCCTTTTGATTCTGATTTTGTTAATTTAGATATTGTCTCTCTGCCTTTTACTTTGGATAACTGTTTACCTATCTTGTCAATTTTCTCAAAGAACCAACTTGTTGTTTTATTGCTTCTTTGTATCATTCTCTTTGTTCCTATTTTATTTATTTCAGCACTCAATTTGATTATTTTCTGCTGGCTACTCTTGGGTGTGTTTGCTTTTTTTTTAGGTTCTAGAGCTTTTGGGTGTGCTATTAAGTCTTTAGCATGAGAATCTCTAATTTTTTTATGCAAACACTTAGTAATGTCAATTTTCCTGTTAGTACTTCGGTGAGGGAGGTTCTTCTGTCTATGTGTTGCTTTTATTGGTTAATGAATAAAGAAACTGGCTTGGCCTATAGCAAGGTAGAACTTAGTTAAGCAGAGAAAGCTAGGCTGAATGTTGGGAGAAAGAGGAATGTTGGGAGTCAGAGAGAAGCCATGGAGCTGCCACTGAAGACAGACATGCTGAAACTTTTTTGGTAGGCCACAACCTTGTGATACATAGATTAATGGAGATAGGTTAAATTAAGATGTAAGAGTTAGCAAATAAGAAGCTAGAGCTAATGGGCAAAGCAGTGAAACTATATTAAGCAATATAGTTTCTGTGTGATTATTTCAGGTTTGAGCTGCTGAAACCTGGAAAACAAGCAGAGACCTCTTACAACAAATTGGTGTACTAATATGGTCAACTAAAGCCACTTAAAACCTGAGAGAGCTTGAAAAGAAATTCTATTCAGACACAAAAGAACAGAGTTTAGCACAGTTTCTTGGTAGCTACAAATTTTTTTCTAGATAGGTTCGCAGTGAGGAAGGATGCTACAGCTTCTTTAAGAAATGTGCAGTAAAAATTGTGCAGCTTCTTTAAAAATGGTGGCTGTTTGGTTTGCCAGCACACTGGGCTCTGACTTTTTCAGGAGGTCTAGCTATGGAGAATTTAAATGGGGTTCGTGATCAGTGTGCTAGAAATTGCTTAATGGTAACACAGACCTGCTGTGACCCTGTATCTGGAGTGGAGAGAATGGCCCTTAGAGGCAGCAAACATGCCATGTTAGATGGGGCAGAGCCAACAGGCAGGACCACAGAGTCGATCCTAGCCATGCCCACATTAAAAATGAAAAAGAAGAGGAGCTATTGGTCAGAAAATGATTACAGATACTCATTAAAGACAACTTCAAATGGAAAAGACCTCTAAATGGGTCACATTGTTAGATAAATGTACAGAGACTTGAAAGAGAGAAGAAATAAGTATAGACAGTTATAAAAAGAAGTAAATGAGTTTTGAGAAATAAAACAAAGTCTTTAAAGAGACAGAGTACAGACAATCATAGATTAAAAGGAGTAGGATAAATAAGTCACATAAGGATGAAAAATACACAGAGAGTCTGAATTATGTATATTATTATATTTTCTTTGAATTTTTGACTGCAGAGAGACATTAGATTTTGGGGACTGCTAAGCCAAGCCAACATATCGACTTTAAAGGTATCTTGATTTCAAAATTTGGGTCTAAGGACAAATTTTGTCCTGTAGGTCTGTTGTTGTATGTTACTTTGTCTTTTCCCCTTGCAACTTTTAATATTATTTTTTTGTTCAGTATGTTTAGTTTTTGATTTTTATCTGATCCAAATTATTCGGTGCTCTGTAATCATCTTGTACCTTTATAAGCACGTCCTCCTTTAAGTTAGGTAAATTTTCTTCTATGATTTTGTTAAATATATTTTCAAGGTTTTCTAGCTGAGATTCTTTTTCTTCCATTCCAATTATTCTTAGGTTTGATAATCTCATGGTGTTCCAGATTTCCTGGATGTTTTGTATTAAGATTTTTTTTTGGTTTAACATTTTCTTAGGCCAAAAAAATTATTTTTTATTGTATCTTCAACTCCTGAGATTTTTCTCTTCCACCTCTTGTATTCTGTTGGTGATGCTTGTGTCTATGGTTCCTGTAGCTTACCCAGAGTTTACATTTCCTGAATTCTCCCAGCGGTGTTTTCTTTTTGTCTCTATTTAGAGTTTCTTGTCATGAATAGTTTTCTTCACTTGTTTGTTCATTTTTTTTTCTTGCCTTTCTTGGCAATTTTAAGGGATTTGTCAATTTCCTCTATTTTGTTGTTTTCTCAATTTCCTTAGGGAAGTTTTTCACTTCCTCTTTTAGGACCCCTCTCATCTTCCTAAAGTTGTTTTTAAGGTCATTTTCTTGTGCTTCAACGTGTTAGGATGTTCATATCTTACTGTTGAAGTATAGTTTGGCTCTGGTGTACTATATCACCATGGCTGATATTAATTGTATTTTTACACTGGCATTTAGACATATAGGTTTGGGATGATTAATTCTAGTCCTCTATCTCTGAGTTTGTGTTTGTTGGATGGGTGTTTTGTTGCTTACTTCTGATTCCTCTTTGGTTTTCTAGTCTTTGTGGCCTGGTGTAACCCCTGGTTTAATCGAGAGTGGCCTTCTAGAGGTTAGTTTGGCCTTTGGTGCTTCTGACTGGTGTGGCCTGCACCTGCTATTCTGCCTTTACTTGAACAGTTGAAGTCTGATCAAGATGATGTTGGTATTGAACTTTGGCCTTGTGGTGTTAGGAACACTTTTATATCTGAGTCACATCCACAGACAAAAATGTGAGTCCTTATTGCTTCAAAATTTATTATATTTCCATTTTGAACTATTTAGCATGTGCATGAATATTTGTGCTTGCACACTGGAGGTAAGAGCATAATTTGCAGGAGTCAGTTTTCTTCCTCTACCACGTGGAACTTGTAGATTGAGTTCAGTTGTCAGACTTGGTCTCAAGTATTTTTACCTATCAAGTCATCTTGCTGGTCTATTGGTTTTTGTTGTTGTATTTTGTTTTGTTTCAAATAATTTATTTGAAGACACCTAGTAAATGACTGGAGAATGGGAAAGATTACTACATAAAGGTGGATTTATTAATTTCTCATTTTCTAAATTTGAATTTGAGCTGGTTTTGGTGTTAGGTAAGAAATCCCTGTTTCTAGGGAATGTGAACAAACATTTATTGACTGAATAATTTTTTCCTCTTCATTTACAATTGAAATAGTTTGGAAAGATTTTCAATAATTTTATCAGTGGATAATTGACCAAAAGAGTTCGTTCTTTAACTTTCGGGGATTTTTAAAATTATTTTTTCTTATTCATTATTTATTCTTCTTTCATACAATACATCTCTACTATATGTTCCCCTCCCTCTACTCCTTCCAGTCCCCACCCCAAAACATATACTCCTCCCCCTCTCTCCCAGATCTATGCCGTCTCTGGTTCCCTTTAGATTCTGGAGATATCAACTAAATACACCATAATAAGATACAATAAGACAAAGTACAACCCTCATATCAGGACTAGGCCAGGTAACATGGTAGGTGGAAAAGTCCCAAGAACAGGCAAAAGAGTCAGAGACAACCTCATTCCCACTGATAGCATCCCTATGAAAACACCAAACTAACAACCATAACATATTTGCAGAGAACCCAATGCAAACCCATGCAGGCTCCATGGCTGGAGCCTTAGTCTCTGTGATGCCCTTGAGCCCTGTTTATTTGATTTTGTGAGCTGTGTTCTTCTGGTGTCTTTGACCCCTTCTATAATTCTTCCTCCCTTCCTTCTGTATGATTCCCTGAGCTCAAAGGGGAGGGACCTGATGGAGGTCTCCAACTTGGGTCCTCTCTCTGCCTAGTGTTTTGCTGTGGGTCTCTGCATCTGTCTTCATCAGCTGCTGGGGGAAGCCTCTCTGATGCTGATTGGGCTAAGCACTGATTTATGAGAAGAATAGAATACCATTAGGAATCATTTTATTTCCTTTTGTTTTCTACCCTGTTACTGATATAGTTATCCTGAACCTGGGACAATGGAGCCTAAAGATGAGGCAGACTAAAGCCTCATGCAATAGCCATCTGTATTCAGGGAACCAGACAATTTACCTTCTGAGAATATTCTGAGGGTTAAGCTAAATCATATGAGCAAAGTTCACTTGAGTTCGAGCTGTATACAGTCACAAGGGCTGGTTCACAGGAGTTTAATCTGCACACACTTGGGAGGACAACTCATGCTTGGAAACATCTTTGAACAACGGCAGTATGATGATGGGTACTATAAAGCACACTCCACCCTATTTACACCCGAGAGGAGCACAGAAGCACTTTCCAAAAACAACCCAAATTATATGGAACAGACTCTTACAAGACTCTTGCTTGTTTACTTGGAGTTTTCTTTTTGTTTATTTATTTTTAAGTGCTATACACTTCTTTTAAAACATTTTTTATTCATTTTTTTATAGCAATCACCATTTCCTCTCCTGCTTCTTCCATTTACCTCATCTCCTCTCATATCTCCGTGCCTTCTATACCCTCCTTCCAAAAAGTAAGGTGTTCCATGGGGAGTCAACAAAGACTTGCACATTCAGTTAAGGGAGGACGAACCCCTCCCCCTTGTCTCCCCACATCAAGGATGAGCAAGACATTCAAGCATATGGAATGGGCTCTAAAAAGCCAGCTCATGCACCAGGGATAGATCTTGGTCACCCTGTCAGGGGCCCTAGAAACAGACCAGGCTACACAACTATTACTTATATGCAGAGGGCCTTGTTTGGTCCCATGTAGGCTCCCCAGTTGTGCTTAGCTGTGTTCATAGCAGCCTTATTCATAATAACCAGAACATGGAAACAGCTGAAGAATGAATAGAGAAAATGTGGTGCATTTACACGATGGCTTTTCTTATAATCTCTCAGAAATTTTCACACAGTTTCATTCATGAACCATGTTCTGACAATAACCAGATAAACCTATGAAGAGGGTGATTTTCTATATAATAATAATCCAGCATCTATCTCCCAATTTCCTAATTACATATGACCATATGGTGATGGGTGTTATTTAGTTTTTTTTTTTTTTTTGAGTGCTTCTTTGTTTTGTTTTGTTTTCTGAGGTTTTTCTTTACTTTCTGTTCCATTGTCTTCTATAAACCTGCTTTACAACTACTCATGATTTTACTCCTTAAAAGGTCCCCATGAATGAGACCCAGGGCTGCTCTCTCTCTAACCAGACTTAGGAGGCAGTGGCTAACCAGCTCTCAGGTACACCCCAAAGAAAGTCAAACTTAAGTCAAATTTGGCTCACATTGTGGTAGTGGTCTTATCCTTGTCTGGTGGGATTAACATGACTTCTGTAGAGTTTAGGATTCCAGAACCCATGTAAAAGTCAGACAAGATGGGCCATACTCTTCAGCACCCCCACAACAAGAAAGGAGGTGGAGAGAGAACAATTTATTGGAAGCTCACAGGCCAAGATGCACACAAAGAGGCTTGGTAATCCCAATGGTGGGGAGAAGACTACTAGTACAATTTTAGTGAATTTTCAGCAAGTTTGATTTTTATTGGGGTGACCCCAGTGCTGCCCTGCTGCTGCCTCCTAATCAGGCTAAAGAGAGCAGTTCCGAATCCATCTCTGACCCCTACATTATAAGAAGTAAAATCCTGAGTAGTCTTACACAGGGAGACGATATGAAGCAATAAGAAAATAAAAACGTATCTTTAAAAACATCATATGGTCACCCACCAGGTGATTAGGGAAAGGTCAGGCAAGGTCAGAGATGGTAAGGGTATTCTCAAAAGCAAACCAACGGTATGGCTTTGGGAAGGTCAGGTTCCAAAAAACAGAGAACATTTTAAGTCTCAAAGTAAATAGAAACCTTTTTTTCTTTTTAAAGAAAAAGTAAAAATGATGTCAGGCAGGTTCCTCACTTACAGAATGAAGGCATTACTTAATAACATTGGCACCATTTATATGGCTGAAGTTTTAATATTTAAAATTGAGTGGATATAAAAGTAATGAATGATTGAATGAGATATTTTGATTTTCTTTTTCTTTCTTTCTTTATTAGTAGAGAAGTAGAATAAATCTAGAAAGACAAATGGATATTTAGAAGAGGCTTTGATATTTGTTTGACTTAAATCTTACAGTTTTATTTCTTTTTCAGTTTTCTTCTCTCCCACCTCATGGATGGACTTGATGAGGGATTGCTTAACTCTTGAACATCGTGTTCTCTATCAGACAACTGCAGACAGCTGTATGGTCACTCAGTGACTGCTTCAAGGAAGTGGCCTGGGATGTATGGACTGCCATTCCCTAGGGAAGCAGAAAGGAAGAGCAGAACAAAGGAGAAAATCAGCTGTTGGACCCAAAAAGGATTTAATCACTGACAATGCCATCAATTAGGGACAGTTGCTGAGCCTTCCAGTCAGGAGTCCGCCCATCCTGCTGCTTCTTTTGGAATAGTGATTTGATAAAAACTATTTTGGGAAGGAATGTCCACAGAATATAAGCATCTTCAGCTCCCAAGTTTCCTCTGAGTAACTGGTCAACAGGTGTCAGAAGAGCCTGTGGCAGAAACATTCCAGACCCACTGTCACTGTTCTAACTTTACATACACTTTGGTGGCATAGTTTAAATGCATTGCTTCTTAAACAAGGAAGCATTTTATTTGTTTCTTCAGGAAGAAAGGAAAGCAAATAAAGTGTCCACACAACAGCCTCTCCTTAGGAACACATACGAATATACTGGGACTTTTGTTTCTGATTTTTAAGTTGAATATTGAAGTTATGACTACACCATTAAAATCTACACAAATTTTGTACAACATGGGGTCTCTGTGGAAGTAAAGATGTTGAAATATCTTCATTTGAACCACACACGGGACTACTTGACTTTCTCCAAACTTGTTACAGATGCAGATTAAATAATATTAAACTTTTTATTTTAATAACAGCACATGCAGGATAAGCTCCTGAAATGACAATCAGTTCAAAGTCAGAAAACATGCAAATGCAAAACAATATGGTAGGATGTTATTAAGCTCTTCAGGGATTACAGACCTAGTGATCAGAAGTGGTTGGTCTCACAGTATCTTTATTCAATGGTTTAATTTGCCATGCTCTGAATGTGCAGAGAACAGTTGTTCTTCACAGTGCACTGTTACCACTTTAACTTAGCATGGACCATAAGTCCTTATGTCTAATACCCCAGTATTCTTCTGTATGAAGAATATTGTTCTGTATGATCAGATGTCTTGCCAGATGCTGACATCATGAAACAGTACTACAAGACCTTCAAAACTATGAGAAACTTGTTATTATATATTTGACTAACACATTAACTGTATCTCTGTTTCAGTTTATCTTATCTGTATAGGGAGCTAAGGGGGCCTTGAATAAATGGGTATAGAGCAAAGTCTTGAGTGAATGTGTTATGCTCACATTGGGACAACCATATCAAAGACCACTGTCTCAGACCCAAGAGAATGGCAAAGCACTGACTGGCTCAGGCTCAGAGGGATGACAGTATCTTCCTCTGGTCTGAGTGTGAATGTGGACAGTGTGTGCAAGTGGTAGTGTTGACAAACAATTGACGAGTGAGTGCAAAATTTACAACTGCAGTTTCCTCCTTCTAGTTTACAGCCGAGATTGCTCACCTTCAGAGACCTCCTACCAACCCACTAAGACAGAGGAATAACCCTGTAATACACCTAATAAACATTCTGTGTTCTGGATTCTGCACCTGTTTCTGTGTCTGTCCTTTCATTCACTTGCCATCTCTAGTCGGGGTTTCGGAACCATCCAGGGTGTGGTCTGCTACCTCTGAAGGAACACAAAGCACCTTTAGCAGATATTCAGCAACCTGTTATCGTACCCGGATGCTCAGGCAAAATCATCGGATCCACCCTTCCCTGTATGTGCGCATAACGATATTGCCCCAATGACTTCCTCGTTTAACAGCCTTAGTTGGAAACATCCTTAGAGGACACATGAGTATCTCCAAACACACTTAAAAGTGTCTGTAGTTTCACACATGTCTTAGCTGGGGTTTCAGCTGCTGTGATGGAACAGTCTGAGCAAAACAACTTCGAGAGAAAAAGGGTTTATTTCACTTTGTCTAAAAGCAAGTTATTATTGAAGGCAGTCAGAGTAGGAACCTGGAGACAGGAACTGATGCAGAGGTGATGAAAGAGTTTGACTGACTGGCCTGTTCCTCATGGCTTGCCCAACCTGCTTTCTTGTAAGACCCCGGAATTCCAGCCCAGGGGTGGCACTACCCACAGTGGGCTGGGCCCTCCCCCATCCATCTCTGATTAAGAACATTCACTGTTAAGTTTTCCTGGAGCCAGGTCTTCTGGGGGCATTTTCTCAGTTGAAGTTCCCTCCTCTCAGATTGTGTCAAGTTGATATAAAACTAACCAGCACAACACATAGGTGCAAGGTCCTGTCACACTAGCTAAATCTCTGAGAGTCATTTGCTGGCGAGAAGGGCAGCTTCATTTCTGCTGTCCTCAAGATCTAACTGTTGTCTGTCTTGGCACCCATAGTACAGAAGTCAAGCACTGTCTAGTTGTTTGAGGCTTGGAGAAATTATGCTCCATCTTTGCAAATCTTATTTTTCTTACACCAGTTGTAAAACAGTTCACCTTACATGAGGCCCTGTCCAATCAAATGTAATGAAAAATGACTAAACTGAAACCAGTGAGCACTGCAGTTAGTGCCTTCAGAGAATCTGTCACGGAAATGCTCTGAGGACTCACTGAAATACAACAGAACTTGGTCATGGATTTCTGATACAAAATAGGACCTTAGTCAGCCAAGTACTACATCTTCTTGAGGGACATTGATTGCTTATGGACTAGATAACCCTGCACAACGGTTTTACAGATCACATATATGGAACCTTTTTTAGACACTTGCCTGTGGTATTTATGAATAATTAATTTGATGGCATACAAATCTGGTCATTTCCCTTAATGGTCAGGTATTGAAAATGGACTTATTTGGAGTATCAAAATGTAGGTAATTATAGAGAGAAGACATAAGGCAGAAATGGTTGACTCTGTTAAGCAGAGGAAGGTTGAAATGTTAGCTAAGGAAGTTCACCCTGACTAGACAAACACTCAAGAATTCAAAGAGGCTAAAGTTTTGAAAACTATAATAAATATAGTTAATTTCTTATAAATTACCCAGGGTATGACATGTTATTAAAGTCACAAAAAGAATACTAGGACTAGAAAACTGAAGGGTATGAATAAAAGTTTACTAAGTTCCCACCTGACAAATCTGAAGTCACTAAAAGTCAAAACAACCATGGGATAAACAGCACTTGCTGACCCCAAATGCCCACGAAGAAAACCCGAAAGGATAACAACAGCATACAAGTTTAATCAAAAAATAAATAAAAATAAAATAATTGCTCTATTAGCTTGAAGAAATTTCAGTTCTAGAATGAAAAGCATTTGTCAGTTCAGGTAATTGCAAATCCTGTAAACAAAGTTTTGAATTATGTCAAGTTTGGAATCTTAGCACCACTTATTGCCTTAATATCACTTTAATTCTCATTTATCTCATATATAAAGCAACCCAGAAGTACCCATCTTGTAAAATTGTGGTAACAATATAATAAATACAAGGATATCCTCAGATCACTGAGCTCATAGTAGCCTCCTTTGTTGTAAGAGTGTGTTAGTTTTGTTACGAGCAAGTAAGTTATGTTTTTCCTACTACATTAGCTTACAGGGAGGGAGGGAGAGAAGGACTGAGGGACAGAAGGAAGAAAAAAATCAAGGCAGAAATAAAAATAACTAGATTCCAATTTCAGTCTGTTTAGTGGTGTTTATTGGTTGAAGAAGATCCCACACAGATTAATCACAGGCTTCAGTAATAAACTCAAGCGTTCTCAAGTTCCTTCCTGCTTCCCCTTTAATGCCTTTAGCTTACCGGTGGGGGCAGAGGGCACCCACCACACCTGGTCTTCTGCTTCTTTGGCCTCTCCACTGTTGCATTGCCTAGACATCCTCAGATTTCTCTGTCAGGGTTCTCTCCACACTTACCTCAAGAGTCCCAAAGCCTCAGTTTTCCCTGTCTGACAGTCCTGACTTTATAGAAGTATGCTAAATGCTGCATTTCCCAAGTTGGCTTCTCCAATAGGATTGGTGAAGAGTGGAAATCAAAAATTTAGGCTTCTGGGCGGAGAACGGAAACTGAAACTATTCTTCAGGCATAAAAGGCAGCCTGGTGGCTTGGAAGCTTCCTCTTTGAGGAGGTAGCAGAGCCCAGGTCTCCCTGGAGCATCCATCCTCTCTCTCCATTGTCCTCTCTGGGTTCCTGCAGAGCAGTTCTGCTGTTCTCAGCAAGCAGCAGGTCCGGGTTCCAGGTCTGGGGGTCTGGGTTTCATGGCGGTCGGGGTGTGGTGGGGTGTGGTGGGGATATGATTCTCTGAGGGTCAGGGGCTGACAGCTCTTGTCAAGGTTAGCTGTGTCCGGAAGGAGGGGCTGCTGGAGGCTCGAGGGGACAGGACTAGGACCCGCCTACCCAGAAGACAGAGCTGGGCAGACAGTGGTGAGCCAGGAGGGAAGAAGAAGACATGGGGCCCAGGCTCTTAAACTCTCTTCGTCATAATGGGGATCTCGGGGAGGAATCAATAAGTAGGAACATCTGATGGGTGCACAGTCAGTAGAAGTCGGGCACTGGCATCAGCGGTCTTTCTCCTGGGTGCAGAATCGGGAGCCCTACTCCAGACTTGCCTAGCTGGAAGCTGAATGGGAACAAGAACCCAGATGAATTCTAGGCCTTCTTACATTTCAGTGGCTAAAACAATTTATGCTTTATTGCAATAATCTCCCATCCTCTAGCATGCTTCCTTTTTAAAGGCTATCTTCCTGTGCAGCCTGGCACTTAGGAGTCCAGCCCTCCTGCCTCAGTCTCCCTGTTCTATTCACCTAAGATTTAACGTGCTCATGTGCAAGGAACAGGTATTAGTTTTCTGTTTCCGTATAACTAACTAGCACACTCTCGATGGCTTTAAACCAAACGAATGTATTAGTTTACCGATCCTGGGCAGGCTCAGGCTAACCGCTTTTGCACAACCTGGTGTTACTTCAGCCTGAATTGAAGGTCTCTGCCAGGGCTGGGCAATTCTGCCAGACCCTGGGTGCTCATTCTGGCCGCTTGAAGTCAGTAAGAGGAGTGGAGTTCCCCGTTTTCTTGCAAGTTGTTGAATGCCAGTCGGTGGTTCAGTGTCTAAAACTCCATTATCGCTCCTCACAAGTGGCAGTGCCTTACAAGCCTATAGGGGACTTTCTGTTATCTGTAGCCTAGTGGCTAGAGAGACTGTCCTGTTAAGAAGGGTGGTACGGGCCGGGCGGTGGTGGTGAACACCTTTAATACAATGTTCTATCGGGAACTCACCAAGGCCAGCTGGCCTGGATCTGAAAAAGCCTGGGATAAAACCGGACTTGCTGAACATAGCAGACAAGGAGGACTACTGAGAACTCAAGAACAATGGCAATGAATTTTTTGATCCTACTGCACGCATTGGCTTTGTGGGAGCTTAGGCAGTTTGAATGCTCACCTTACTAGACCTGGATGGAGGTGGGTGGTCCTTGGACTTCCCACAGGGCAGGGAACCCTGATTGCTCTGGGCTGACGAGGGAGGGGGACTTGATTGGGGGAGGGGGAGGGAAAGGGGAGGCGGCGGTGGGGAAGAGACAGAAATCTTTAATAAATAAATAAATTAATTAATTAAAAAAAGAAAAAGCAAAAAGACAGAGTGAAAGAAAGACACACAAAGGAACGAGAGAGTAAACGAAAGATGTAAAATATGAAAATCACGTCCGTGCTTTTAAAGACTGTGTAACTAAGAAAAATATTTAAAAAAAAACCCTAGATTTAAAAAAAATACCAAAAATTGGGACACACAGGCAGGAAGATCTCCATGCCTTACAAGCCTATAGAGGACTTTCTGTGTTATCTGTAGCCTAGTCTCTAAAGAAACTGTCCTGTTAAGAAGGGTGGTGGGGGCTGGGCGGTGGTGGTGCACACCTTTAATCCGCACAATTGGGGCACAGAGGCAGGAGGATCTCCCTGAGTTTGAGGCCAGCCTGGTCTACAAGAGCTACTTCCAGGTACACAGAAACATTTCTCGAAATACAAAAATAAACCAACACAAACAAACAGAAAAACAGCAACAAGAAGAAGAAGAGTGCTCAACGGGAAGGAAGGAAGGAAGGAAGGAAGGAAGGAAGGAAGGAAGGAAGGAAGGAAGGAAGGAAGGAAGGAAGTTAGTTCTGCAAGGCAGTGTAGCAAAGTGGCAGAGGCTTGGTGACATCTTAAAATCTGACCCACCGGGGGTGAATCAGTTCTTCTCCAGGCAGTTTTGTTGTTGTTGTTGTTTGTTTGTTTGTTTTGCTTTGCTTTTTGGTGTTTTGAGACATGGTTTCTCTTTGCAGCTTTGAAAACAATCCTGGAACTTGTTCTGTAGTCCAGGAGAGCCTTGAACTCACAGAGATTCTTTTGCCTCTGCCTCTTGAGGCTAAGGACTGAGGTTAAAAGGTCTGCACCACCATCATCTGGCTCTCCACACCTCTTCTGTCAGCAGCTCCAACATTCTGTTCCAATACTCATGATTTCTTTTACTTTTCTGCATCTCTTCCTCTCCCCTCCCTTTCTCTCTTCTCCTCATTCTCCCCCACTTTTTTCCTCTTATTATTTTATTCAAGATTTCTCCAAGCATAATACAAATATAATCGTGACAATGCTGAATTTAGATGATATGCCTTTTGAATTTCTTCTCTCCCACTATAATTTATAGGACTGGAGTTATATGTGTAGCGTCCTGGAGACACATCCAATTCTTGTTGTGTCATTAATATGTCTCTGTTCTCTTCATGACCTGTAAATTGTCATTATGGCTAGAGTTCTGATCAAATTCTGGGTTGGCTTTCTGGGGGAGAAAGGGAGAATAGGTTACTCACATCCGTCTGTGAGAAGACATTGGCCTCTATATGTGTTCTACTGTTATCAGGATCTGTTCCTGCCCGGGAGTTATAAAATGGAGGCACACTACTTATCCCCCCCCCGCCCCCGTTTATTAGCTGGGTCAATTTTAGGAAACAGACTGTCTTTTAGAGTGCTTACTGACTTGATGATATAATCCTTTTCAGGAAGACAGCTACCAACAACTTAGTTTTAGAAATT
Source organism: Alexandromys fortis (assembly GCF_014885135.2). NCBI lineage: Eukaryota > Metazoa > Chordata > Mammalia > Rodentia > Cricetidae > Alexandromys > Alexandromys fortis. Next base: position 4,157,943 of record NW_026068009.1, read on the forward strand.
GATTTTGATACATTATCTTTAGATACTGTCTCTACTTTGTGGAGGAGAAGGCACTTAGCATCCTTCCTCCCTTTGCTTTTAGGGTCCTTTAACAATCCTCTCGATTTGGTTGCTCTCTCTACAGTAAATCAAGGTCTAGGATGTTTTGAAGGATTTTGTGATGATTCTTGTGCTTTGTTTCCAGAGTGAGTTAAAAGTGAAAAACCAGTATATAGTGTTCAGATTTTTTTTATAATCTGTGCATGGTGTGTGTGCATGGTATGTGTGTGTGTGGTGTGTGTGTGTGGGGGGGGGTGTGGTATATGGAAATGTGCATGTGAGTGCAAATGTCAGAGGCATTGGATCCCCTGGAGCTGGAGTTGCAGGCACTTGTCAGCCTCTGCTGAGGAACAAAACTCGGCTCCTCTACAACAGCAGTGCACAGTCTTGATTATCTTGTCATCTGTCTTCTTTCTAGCCCCTATGCACATATTTCTTAAAGGCACAGTGTGCCTGTGGAGATCAGGGGACAACTTGCAGGACTTTCTTCTCTTCCTGTATCCTGCAGGTTTCGAGGATGGAGCACAGGTCATCGGGTTGTGTTCCAGGCATGCACCTTCACCCACTAAGCAATTTTTATTAGCTCATTTATGGAAATATTATTTATTATAGAGGCAATCTTCTTGTTTGACTGGAAAATGGAGTTTGTATCTTTGTGGCTACTACCACAAATAGACTTGCTGCATTTAAACTACGTGCATAGCTCCACTGAATCTTTTATCTTGTATGTTTTTTTCTGAGTATTATCTTGTCCATTTCCATTCTTCCTTTAAAAAATATAATTTAAGATATGGAGTTGCTGAAATTTCTCAGTTTTTAAGGACAAATTATATCTTTTTGAACTTAAATGGACGTTTGATGCAGAATTATGGCTTTATGACATTATCTTTAGAAATTAGAAAATGTTTTTTTTTCTCATCAAAATATCCACCAATATTGCATACTTTTATTCTCTTGAGTGGCCTAGAAGGCACACTTAAAACAAATATTTTTATACTTGTTTATACAAGTACATATACATTTGTTTTTTCAGAGGACCTAAGTTCAATTCCCAGGTAACCACATGGTGGCTCACAACCAACTGTAATAAGATCTGGTGCCCTCTCCTGACCTGTATGTATACAGAACACTATATACATAATTAAATAGTTTTTTAAAAGAAAAAAAGGGACTTAAAACCTAGGTGTTCTATCAGCAATATGGGTATCTCTGTTCACTTCATTTTTGTTGCTTTTTGTTTTAATTTTTCTTGTTATTTTGTGGCTTGTCTTTTTTCCTCAATACTTGGAGAAGCTTTCCAACGGATTGTTTTGAAGATCTGTTCTAACAATGAATATTTCTTTGAAACTACATACTTGACCAATTTTATTTCCATCCACTTTAGTTTCCTAATCTGACATTTGTTTTCATAGAATTTTTCTCTATTTTTATCTGCCTTATTTTCTCTTCTATCATCTAAGAATTTTCCATATTTTAATCCTCAGATGATTAACCCTGCAGAGGGCCACTTTCATGTTTCTTTTATTGGAGGTTCTTTTTTATCCCATGTTGTAGAAGAGAACATACACATGCATGTTACTGGCAGCATTCCATGTACAAATTTCTGTTAAAGTCTTGCATGGTCTGAGTGAATGTTCGAGCCCAGGTAATTCCTGAAGGAGTACAGGGTTGATCCTTGTAGACACTAACTAGATTCAGTGTCCCAAGAGGGCCTGTAGTAGTGGGGCTGGAGTGAGCTCTGGGATGACTTTCTGCCTTGATCTGTGGTCTGTATCTATGAGGCCTGCTGGCTGGAGATGAGAAATAAAGCAGCTTGCTTTTAGGGTGATAAGTAGCTGCCTTTCCTATCACCAGCTCAGGATGAAACACCCCTAGAACAAACTGCAGAAATACACATGTTTATGTACACAGGAATCCCATAAAATACAAAACCAGAAGCCATATTATATGTTAAGGACCTGTAGGATAGGAAATAAAATGCTCTGACTCAACACCATGAGACAAAGTGCTCCAAAGATGCCTTGAGTTTCTGTTGGCTGTCTACTGCTGGATGTGAGGCTTAGCCTTAAGAATGGATTGCCTCCCCTTTGACTCCCTTTGTGGAAATTAATATTTCATTCACAAATGACTACCTATTAGGAGTTGCTTTGAGGTTAGGGATGGGGGCATGTGTTCTCTTCTTTCAGCTCTAGGACCCCATCTGGTGCTGACTCATGCAGGCCCTTTTGCATTCTTCCACAGTCTTAGTTTATGTTTGCACGAGTCCTGTTGTGTCTAGAAGGCCTTGGCTCCTTGGTGTCCTCTGTCCCTTCTGACTCTTACACTCTTTAAATGTTTCTTAGTCATTTGAGTTTCTGCTTTTTGTAAAGTTTGTTTAGATCTATGCTCATATTTAATTTTTGTTCTTTGTTTTCTTGATGGTCAGTATGTTTTGTATCTCTATGAAATTGGATATTAGCTCTCTAGTGAAGGTGTAAAGAACATTTTTCCATTCTGTAGGCCTCCTCTTTAATGGTGGTGTACTTTGCCCAAAAGAAACCTTTCAGTTTTATGAGGTTCCATTTATTAATTGTTGTTCTTAATTTCTGTGTTATCTGTAGTAATAGGAGTGGCGGGGCTGCATCCCCAGCACCCCAGCTGCCTGCTAGCTTATGCCCCAAAAAAATTACATGGACACTGTATTCTTTTAAACACTGCTTGGCCCATTATATCTAGCCTCTTCTCGGCTAACTCTCGCACCTGGACTAGCCCATTTCTAATAATGTTTGTAGCACCCCAAGGTGCGCTTACAGGAAAGATTCTAGCCTCCGTCCATCCTGGTCGGAGCTTCATCGTGTGTGGCTGCCTCTGAGAGCAGAGCTATTGCGTCTGCCCTGGAGAGGGGAGCATGGCCTCTTTGCTCACTTCCTCTTCCGCCCAGCAATATATTCTGTTTAATTTTCCCACCTATGTTTTAACCTATTAGGGCCAAGCAGTTTTTTTATTACATAACCAATGACCTTCCTCCATCAGTTATCAGTATTTTGTCTCCTGTGCCAATGAGTTTAAGACTCTTCCTTATGTTCTCTCTATCAGATTCAGGTTGCCTGGCCCTATGCTGAGATCTTTGATCCATTTGAACTGAGTTTTGTGTATGGTAATACGTATAAAACTATTTGGATTCTTCATCATGCAGCCATACAATTTGACCAGCATTATTTGTTGAAGATACATATTTATTGTTTTCTTTTGATTTTAGCCCTGACTTTGATGCCAATTTCTGTCTTTTTCTGGGTAATTTTTTTTTTTTGAGACAGGGTTTCTCTGTGGCTTTGGAGCCTGACCTTCCTCAGTTGCCTAAGTGCTGGGATTGAAGGCTTGTGCCACCCCCGCCAGGCATTTTATTTTTCTTCTTCTTTTGATCTTACATTATTTATTCCTTATATTTTCTTGAATGTAGTTAGTCTTTTCAGGTTGAATTTTTCTTTCTAGACCATTTTTAGGTCTGACTCTGTAGATAGATATTCTTAATTTTTTTTTTCCTGGAATGTCGTTCTTTCTTCATTCATTCTGACTGAATGTTTTGCTGAGTGAAGTCTGGGCTGGCATCTGTGGTGTCTTAGAGTTTGTAGACCACCTGTCCAGGCTGCTCTCCTTTGAAGAGTCTTCATTGAGAAGTTAGGCATTGTTTAAATAGGTCTGTCGTCATCTATTATTTGGTCTTTTACCATTTCAACTTTTAATTCCCTTTCTTAGTTCTGTATGTTTAGTGTTTTGATTGTGTGACAATGAAAATTTCTTTTTTGGTTCAGTCTATTTGCTGTTCTGTAAGCTTCTTGTACCTTGATAGGGACTTCCTTTTTTAGGTTGGGGGAATTTTCTTCTATGATTTTGTTGTTAGTATTGTCTGTACCACTGACCTAGATTTCCACTCCTTCCTCTGTTCCTATAGTTCATGTATTTTGAGTTTTTATAGTGTTCCAGATTTCTGGATATTTTATGGCTAGATTCTTCTAGATTTAGCGTTTCTTCGACCAAGTACCCATTTCTTCTGTCTTGACTTCAAAGAGAAATTCTTTTCCATCTCTTGCATTCTGTCAGTGAAGCTTGTCTCTGAGGTTTTTCTTTGAGTTCCTAAATCTCTTAGTTCCAGTTTTTCCTCGGTTTTGGTTTCCTTATTGATTCTATTTCCACTTGCATGTCTTGATCTGTTTTTTTTTTCCATTTCCTTTTACTGTCTATGTTTTCATAGATTTCTTTAATCAATCTACTCATTTCCTCTTTAAGGACCTCTAACATATTCATTAGACCTATTTTTAAGTCTGTGACTTGTGCTTCTGCTATATCGCATTTCTCAGGACCTACTCTAGTAGGGTTGTCAGACTCTAGTAGAGACATATTGTCCTGGCTGTTATTGATTGTGCTTTTACACTGGCTTCTAGGCCAGTTTTGGGTGACTGTACTTTTAGCTACTGATATGTGGTCCCATCTTTTTTTGGGTGGTTGTTCCATTCCTTGCATCCTGTCGCCCTCTCCAGGTGGAGGCTGTATGTTGCCTGATAAGAAATTCTTCTGAGATCCTGCCTAGTGTGGCCACTGGAGGTCCAAGCTAGAATGAGTTTCTTGGTTTTGTGAGCTGACACTTAGGGATGAAAATGGGCTGGGGAATGGGCTAGTGGAGTCCACAGGAGGAAGGAAAGCAGGGTATGCCACACAGATCTGCTCAGTGCTCTGGGGATGGGGCAGCGGGGCAGGGAGGGAACATCTTTCAGTCTGCTACAGAGCTGGGGCTGAGACTGGGGAACTGGATTTGGAGCAAAGAAATGAGAGTGAAGGTTTGAAGATTTCATAGCTGCTTCCCTGTCCAGCATAGCTGTATATATAATTTTTTAAATCAATATTCTGATGCTACAGGTCAGGGCCCAAAAGTGAGCTTCATGCCCATCTTGTACTTGAACTGGATACCCATTTAATTATTTTCTTTGTTCTAGAAAAGAGTTTGCTATTTCCTCCAGGTCTTCAGAAGAACTACAGTGTTAACACAAAAAAATTTTTTTTGGTTCTCTGGGTATTTCTTTCCCTTCTCACCTGTACAAGGTCATCAGAATCTCTGCTATCTTGGCCTGCTCTTGCAGGAGTGCAACATTCTACATCTCTCAGAGTCATGTGAGACCCAGGGGAAGAAAATATGTTAGAATCTTAAACCCAGAAGTTGTTCATAGGGACAGTAACAGCCGTGGAGTGCTGCTGACTGTGGGTTATTCTTAATTTGTTGCGTTATGTTCTAAGTGAGATTTAGAATCTCTTCTTTCTCAAAACAGTTGGTAAATTTGCTTGCTATGATGTTCTTATGAGCACGTAAAGTAAAAATGTTAGTAAGTAGGAGAGTAGGATGGAATGTGAAGAGGGTGCATTTTTCACTAAAATGATAGCTCAAAATAAAAGAGGGTTTCTTTAAAAATAAATAGGGATTTAGTCACAGAGAAAAATACCATTTTGGCCTTGGGTAAAGACTAGAGTATCCCAAGATGGAAGAGGAGACCTGAGGGCAATATCGGAAGGTTCTCTTGACTTCACAGGAGAACCAACAAAGTCGCAAAGACTTTGTGGAGGATGAAATTCCTAAAGTCAAGTTTTGGTTCGTTTTATAAAGCTAGAAAACAGTCCTCTTTTAAAAATTAGGTTAAGTTATGGATCTTCTCTGCTAAGAAGACATTTAAAAAATCAGATTTTATGGTTAATCGAGATGATCATGTTTTTGTTTTCAGACATTTTAGGAAAGTGACATTAAAGAAGTCAAGTTTATTTAAGTATCTGTTCTTAAAATCTTTTAAATGGGGCCAATGAAGTGACTCAGCAGATAAGGGCACTAGCTACCAAGTGTGAA
>NW_026068009.1:4165918-4182718 GCF_014885135.2 Alexandromys fortis
CTAGATTCTTCTAGATTTAGCGTTTCTTCGACCAAGTACCCATTTCTTCTGTCTTGACTTCAAAGAGAAATTCTTTTCCATCTCTTGCATTCTGTCAGTGAAGCTTGTCTCTGAGGTTTTTCTTTGAGTTCCTAAATCTCTTAGTTCCAGTTTTTCCTCGGTTTTGGTTTCCTTATTGATTCTATTTCCACTTGCATGTCTTGATCTGTTTTTTTTTTCCATTTCCTTTTACTGTCTATGTTTTCATAGATTTCTTTAATCAATCTACTCATTTCCTCTTTAAGGACCTCTAACATATTCATTAGACCTATTTTTAAGTCTGTGACTTGTGCTTCTGCTATATCGCATTTCTCAGGACCTACTCTAGTAGGGTTGTCAGACTCTAGTAGAGACATATTGTCCTGGCTGTTATTGATTGTGCTTTTACACTGGCTTCTAGGCCAGTTTTGGGTGACTGTACTTTTAGCTACTGATATGTGGTCCCATCTTTTTTTGGGTGGTTGTTCCATTCCTTGCATCCTGTCGCCCTCTCCAGGTGGAGGCTGTATGTTGCCTGATAAGAAATTCTTCTGAGATCCTGCCTAGTGTGGCCACTGGAGGTCCAAGCTAGAATGAGTTTCTTGGTTTTGTGAGCTGACACTTAGGGATGAAAATGGGCTGGGGAATGGGCTAGTGGAGTCCACAGGAGGAAGGAAAGCAGGGTATGCCACACAGATCTGCTCAGTGCTCTGGGGATGGGGCAGCGGGGCAGGGAGGGAACATCTTTCAGTCTGCTACAGAGCTGGGGCTGAGACTGGGGAACTGGATTTGGAGCAAAGAAATGAGAGTGAAGGTTTGAAGATTTCATAGCTGCTTCCCTGTCCAGCATAGCTGTATATATAATTTTTTAAATCAATATTCTGATGCTACAGGTCAGGGCCCAAAAGTGAGCTTCATGCCCATCTTGTACTTGAACTGGATACCCATTTAATTATTTTCTTTGTTCTAGAAAAGAGTTTGCTATTTCCTCCAGGTCTTCAGAAGAACTACAGTGTTAACACAAAAAAATTTTTTTTGGTTCTCTGGGTATTTCTTTCCCTTCTCACCTGTACAAGGTCATCAGAATCTCTGCTATCTTGGCCTGCTCTTGCAGGAGTGCAACATTCTACATCTCTCAGAGTCATGTGAGACCCAGGGGAAGAAAATATGTTAGAATCTTAAACCCAGAAGTTGTTCATAGGGACAGTAACAGCCGTGGAGTGCTGCTGACTGTGGGTTATTCTTAATTTGTTGCGTTATGTTCTAAGTGAGATTTAGAATCTCTTCTTTCTCAAAACAGTTGGTAAATTTGCTTGCTATGATGTTCTTATGAGCACGTAAAGTAAAAATGTTAGTAAGTAGGAGAGTAGGATGGAATGTGAAGAGGGTGCATTTTTCACTAAAATGATAGCTCAAAATAAAAGAGGGTTTCTTTAAAAATAAATAGGGATTTAGTCACAGAGAAAAATACCATTTTGGCCTTGGGTAAAGACTAGAGTATCCCAAGATGGAAGAGGAGACCTGAGGGCAATATCGGAAGGTTCTCTTGACTTCACAGGAGAACCAACAAAGTCGCAAAGACTTTGTGGAGGATGAAATTCCTAAAGTCAAGTTTTGGTTCGTTTTATAAAGCTAGAAAACAGTCCTCTTTTAAAAATTAGGTTAAGTTATGGATCTTCTCTGCTAAGAAGACATTTAAAAAATCAGATTTTATGGTTAATCGAGATGATCATGTTTTTGTTTTCAGACATTTTAGGAAAGTGACATTAAAGAAGTCAAGTTTATTTAAGTATCTGTTCTTAAAATCTTTTAAATGGGGCCAATGAAGTGACTCAGCAGATAAGGGCACTAGCTACCAAGTGTGAAAACCTGAGCTCCCTCTCAGGATCCACTTGTTGGGAGGTGATAGCTGACTCCAGACATTGTCCTCTGACTTCCACAATTGTCTGTAGACATATGTGCACATACTCAAAGAACTAAAGCTGAATATCTTTTAAATGCAAGTTTATAGACAACGATTATAGTTTGATTCTTCTATATTGTGTTTTAAGTTACTAAGCTTCCTGCACAACTCTAACAGCTGGTCTAAGTATTTTGTTATTAAACAGTTTTGATCATCACCACATATAAATAAATAAATTAATAAATAAATACCGCACATAAACAAACAACAAACAAGCAAGTATATTCTAGTATGTATTTCTTTTCCAAATTAGTTTTTACAAAATGCTTCACCGCATTGGTTTATTTTGTATTCTTCTTTTCAATCTTTGAAATAGCTGTCTGTTGACTTTCCATAGAAGTCCACCATGTGTGAAGAACCTTAGGACAGACAGAATTAAACTTGGGATCTCAGTCCTGGTGGATAGCCAAAGCCATCCACGCTTTTTAGTTGTTATAATTTGAAAAGCAGAAAAGGGATTTTGTTGGTACTGACTTCTCAACATTTATCAGAATCTTCCCCCTACCGCCAAAGTGGAATTAGGTCAGACAAACCAGGACTGATGTCATCGCAGTATCATGGACAGTGGGAATGAAACTTTCAGATGGTCAATCAGCAATCTGTCTTCTGACTTAATGGTCCATCTCTCTCTCTCTCTCTTTCTATATGTCTGTGTATTTATGTAGCTCTTGTCTCTCTATCTAGCTAAATAATACAATCTACTTATTAACAGAAGTAGATGTACTCTACAACAGATATCTGAGCATTTGACTATGCCTCCGAAATATTTCTTTCTACGTCATCTTTGCAGTCTTCTCTTTCCTGCAATGTATTATTATATTAGTAATCCACAGAATTAGTATTTAGTTCCATTCACATCACATTCATGATGCAGCTGTCTCTTTGTGTCCAAGCAAGGTTTTTGTTCCAGTGACTACTTTTATAATTAATAAGTAAAATGACATATATATTCCAATATGGTTGAGACCTTGCACTTGACTCCTAGCCTTCCATATTTAAGAATCTACATTACATGGCCTGTGGTAAGTTGCAAAGCCCGTCAAATTTAGGTGAACCACACAAGAGTTCATGACCTTTGCTTGACTTGTGGTCTTATTCCAAGATTCTGACATCAGAGAATGGCCTAATAATCTACTGTGTGACAAGAATTACAATTTGTGTATGTGTGTGTGAGTGAATGCATGTGTAATGCATGCTTTTGCATGAGTGCATCTATGTGTCATTGTACATTCATTTGGAGGACCAAGGAGGCTATGGAATGTTTGCTGCTGTTGGACTCTGGTTTTTTATTTCCTTGAGACAGGATCTACCACTAAACTAGGAGCCTGCTATTTTGCCTAGACTCACTAGTCAGTGGGCTCCTTGTGGCTGCCTGACTCCATTCCCTAATGCTAATTGTAGAAATAAGGGGTTTTACATGGGTGCTGGAGATTTGAACTCAGTTCCTCGTGTTTTCATAACAAGCACTTTTACAGTGCAAACATCTGTCATCCCTGAATTAGAATCTTCAGTCTTCTTGACAGCTCACTCCTCTATTCCTCCATACCCATATTGTGTTTGTTGTCAAATGATGTCATACTTACCTTTAACATCCATCAAATAAACTCACACCTTGCCAGACTTCTCACCTCAAACTCGCATTAGGCTGTAATTTTATCAAGTTGCCACCATTGCTTTGCCAAGTCACAGCTTTCTCTCTCTCTGCTGAAAAGAACTTGACTCCCACTGATGTACAGTGCTGGAGTAATCTTTCCAAGATGCAAAGCCATCACATCTTATAATCCTTAGTGACTAACTATGCCCCATGCTGGAGGGACCTGCACGCCTCTCACACCCTCTCTCAGCATCAAACACCATCTCCCACTCTCTACTCCAGCCTCCTGGTTCCTGAAGGAACCTGGTTCCGCCTCCATCATTCATCCCACACAGGCCATTGCATGTTACATGAGATGAAGTGCTGCTCGTCTCTGTCTGGACGCTCACCTTCCTCCATTCTGTTTAATCCTTTAGAACTTTCCTTGGTCATTGCTTCTTTATGGAATGTCTCCTTTTTTTTTTTTTTTTTTTTTTGACTTGGTGGAACTAATGATTTTCTATTGTATATGCAATGACAAGATTAATGGTTGACTTCTTGACTTTTATTCCCTGAGAACAAACCACATGTTGATAGTACTCATTCTTGTGTCCCTGCTACTCAATGTTTTGTTGGAAAAACAGTCATTCAGCACATTTCTGCTAACAGGAAAGTTGATCAGTTTTTTTTCTTTCTTTGCAGATTTGCTGTTATAAATAATGACCATTTAGAGAAGACACAGTTAAGAATATTTGCATTTTTAATATTCCTCAATTCAAATTGAAGGCACAGATAGCAGCAAGAATGGGTAAATTTCGATTCAAAGATATTCATAGCATTATAAATATATGCTTATAGATTAAACAGTTAAAATAACTGCATTATTATTTCTTAATCCTCAAATAATAACTGTGAGTTCCCCTTAAAAGGCTAATTAAAAAAAATCTCTCTGTTTTCCCTTATCAGAAGAACATTACACAGTGATTTTAGAGAAAATGTCCCAATTAATTCTGGAAAATATGCCAAAGGCTGAGTAAGTATTTTTGCAGTAATCAAGAATTTTGAAATTATGTGTAACATTCCCCTTTCCTGTAGAGATATTTGACCTTATATGGTAATGTTGATGTGTACCTGAATCTGTGTGTGTGTTTGTTTGTATGAGCGAGAGAGAGAGAGAGAGAGAGAGAGAGAGAGAGAGAGAGAGAGAATGTACATTACATACATAATAGAAATATATGTAATTATATGCAAATATGTATTCAGCAATTTAGGTTGTTAATGTCAATGAAATAATAACCATTGTACTGTTTGGGGGTATTATGTTATCCATATGAGCTTAGTTCCAACACTTTTCTTTTTTAGCTATTCCAGTTTATTCAACGATTTTGTTGAATCTGAGTTTTTTCTGATTGACGGAGACTCCTTGCTTGTCACGTGTGTATGTGAGAACTTGCTTAAGCCGGGGCAGAGTCTCCACTTCTTCTACCTGGTTGAGCGCTACCTGCTGGATGTCAATTGCAAAGGAGGACATTTTGCCATAGTTTTCTTCAAGGTAACACAGACCACATGAGCTTTGTATCTTCTGAAATCTGAAATAAGAATTCTTTAAATGATGAGTTAGAGACAAGGAATCATGTCACTGAAGTTGGCTTTGAACTCATGAAGCTCTTGCTTCTGCTTCCCAAGTGAAAGGATTTCAGGTGTGAACTATCACACCTTGCTATAACTAAAATTATTTTTATAAGATTTTATGAACATTTTCACCAGTGACTGCAGAGCAAAATATATTTTTAAAAGTTTAGAAAATTAGATGGGGGCTAAGGCAAGGAGGTTCAAAGTTTGAAGCCCATCTGAGCCCCACACAGTGAGTTAGTGAGTAGTTTAGCCAACCTGGAAAGACATTAAAAGATAAAAATCTAGAAATGCAACTTAGTGGTAGAAGACTTGCCTATTGTGTGCAAGGCTGTGGGTTCAATATCCAGGACAAATAATTAAAAAAAACAAAACAAACCAAAAAGCACAAAACAATTTAAAAGTTATAGAATTTAAAGGGAAGAGGAGAAAAAAGCAATTACCTAGCATTGCAGTTCTGGATAAACACAATTAGATTATCTTGTAATGTAATGATGGAAAACTTTATTGGACAGACAGAGTCACAAAAGTTGATAAAATTCTCAACAGTGGCCCCATTGACCTCAATTCTACTTCTCCAACTCTGAGAACTACTTGCCTTCAAAATCATTAGGCAAATTATTTGAGTAAACATATGAACTCATTAACCCAATTTTTCTATAGCATGTTCTGTTATAAATATCATGTAAAGAATATCATATTTTGTATAATTAATAAAAGTCTGACAATTTGAAATACAGGTATATCTACTGCTACCATATCTTCCTATTCTTATATTCAGGGCAGTAAATGCTATACTCAGGAAATATGGAGTGGCATTAGTTCAATCAGTTTGCAACTTATGTTACTGTATATTTCTGAGCATTGCTGGCTAGCAGAATTTTGTACAATGATCCAGCTTTCTACCCTGTGTTTACAATTAGTTACACAGATGTTGGTCTACAGAAAAAAAAAAAAAAAAACTCTTGCTGTTTAAGAAATATAACCGTAGTGTGGAATTATTCTCTAGAATAATGTATTCTCCTTCAGCTGCCAATTGAAGAAAACTTATAGTTACAATTTATTATTTTCATAGTTTTTTTTTTGTCCTTTGTCTTTTTGAGGAGAGTTTGGAAGGAGAATGCTTAGAAATAGGGAGGAAAAGTGTAATAAACTCTGGGTACTATGGGCTTGTGTGATTTACAGCATGCATTTCTGTAACAATAAAATTCCAGGGTCAATTTACTGACCAGAGGACAGAATTAAAAAAAATACAAAGAAAACAACAAACAACAAAAGCACCCCAAAACAAAAACCTTGTTGTATCATATTCCTTCAATCATCTGTAGTGATAAGTCCCACCCCTTAGGGGGCGTGTTCGCCTCAGGCTAAACTTTGCCTATAAATTTGGCGAGCATGCTCCCAGCCCTCGCTTCTGCTTTCCTGGTCTCCGCGGGAAAGGTGGTTTTGTAAGTCTATTCCTCCATTAAGGCTGTCTATATTTTGATAATTTGTCTGCATTCGCTTATGCCATTACATTTTGGCATCCAACGTCGGGCTATTTTGCCCCCGACTCAAGCGCTTAGCCTGCTAGCTAACACAGCATGCTTCCGGGTGTTGTTTTCTTAGTTCGTGACTCAGGCCCCAGTGCTGAGTCCAAGATACACTCGGCCTTCAGGCCCATAATATCCAGAGAGGCAGGCGGATCTCTGCGAGTTCGAGGCCTGCCAGGCGGTGGTGGCATAAGCCTTTAATCCCAGCACTCGGGAGGCAGAGACAGGCGGATCTCTGTGAGTTCGAGGCCAACCTGGTCTACAAGAGCTAGTTCCAAGACAGGCTCCAAAACCATAGAGACCACCACTGGCAGAAACCAGTCATTGCAGGTGAAAAAAACATTTTTCTTTTATAATTAAAATGTCTGAACATGTTACCATTCAAGAATTTAACAGTTTTTTTAATTGTACCATGTGGGAGATTTTACAAGAGGTGTCTATCACCCCACCTCTATGGATCTTTCTGGGATTCATAGTTTTCCTTGGCACTATATGGTTTGATAATAGAAATATGATAAAATCTTTACGAGCAGAGGTTGCACGCGTAAAAACAATTGAGAATGACAACAATCTTCTCAAGAATCAGCTTATAGTTCTCCAGGAAGAGAACAGATCTTTGTTTAACATGACTGGATCAACTGAGCAAAATTTTAAAAAGGTACAGGCTGATATTAAGGAGAAATTCATTACTATGGAAGAGGGAACAGCTGATTTGGATCGTAAGCTCCAGTCCCTTCCTGTAGGAACTGAAACATTAGTGGCTGATATTAAGGAGAAACTCATTACTATGGAAGAGGGAACAGCTGATTTGGGTTGTAAGCTTCAGTCCCTTTCTGTAGGAACTGAAATAGTAACTGAGAGAATCAAAACTGCTGAATGTGACAATCGGATTTTGTCTAAAGCTTATGACAGATTGGCAGAAAGATTGTCAATACAAGAAGGCACGGTTTATGCCATAAAAATTATGTCCAAAGATGAGAACTTATCTCTAATGGACAAACTTCATACTTTAGAATCCTCAATGAAGGCTTTGGAACATAATTCTGGACAGGAGATACAGACATTGCAGAAGGCAATGGTGAATAGAATTGAAAAGATTGAGGAATTTCTAAATTCTGATGAAGAAGAACAAACGGTAGAAAGGCAAATTTTAACTACATCTGTGGGTAAATCCCTCCGGGACAATTTCCACAAATCTCTACCTACAGCTCTACCTGCCTTTCCAGTAATAACAACAGAGAAGGTGATTGGTTCCAGAAACCCTAGGGTCATTAAGGAAGATACATGGGAGCATGTCCGTATGAATGATCTCAAAGAAATTAAACAGGCTGTCATGACTTTCGGGATGCATTCCTCTTTTGTTAAAGAGATGCTAAAGTCTTGGGCATCCACAAGCAGAGCTACGCCATTGGACTGGCTCCAGCTGAGCTCTGCAGTCCTTGAGAGTGGGCCGCACTTAAAATGGAAATGCTTGTTCAGGCAAGAGGCTAGACTTTTAGAACAGCAAGAAAAGGCGAAGGGAAGTGACATCTCCCTAGATAAAATTCTAGGTGAAGGACGCTTTTCTGACCCTCAGGAACAAGCTAATTTGGACGAAAACACACTCTCCATATGCACTACAGCAGCCTTAAGGGCTTGGGACAGGGTACAAGACCCAGGACAGAGAATGGAATCATTTGTCACAATTAAACAAGGTCTGAGAGAACCTTTTAGTGATTTTTTACAAAGACTTACTAAGGCTGTGCAAATAGGGATACCTGACCCTGACGCAAGACGTATAATGATTGAGTCTTTGGCTTATGAAAATGCAAATGTGGAATGCAAAAAGATTTTGGGGCCTTTAAGGTTCAGATCAGCACCCTTGGAAGAATGGGTCTTGCATACACTGGATGTTGATACATTTGATTATGGCACTGAAGCATGGGTAGAAGAAGCAATTTCCAATGGTAAAAGGAGACACCAGAATACCAAATGTTTTAATTGTGGCAAAATGGGTCATATGAAAAGGAATTGTAAACAACGGATCTTCAGAAATAATAATAATGCATCTTCTAGAAATAACAGAAATAGGAGGACTCAGCCTTCAGGTTTATGTAGAAGATGTGGAAAAGGTAGACATTGGACGAATGAATGCAGGTCTACAAGAGATAGACAAGGCAACCTGATACAGACGGGAAACGTGAGAGGGGGGGCCTCACAGGCCCCCATGGCAAACATGGTTCAGTCATTTCCAGTTTCTGCAGAGAACGTGCCTCGTCAGGACAATTAGGAAACCTCATGCCTACTGTTACAAACGATAATGAGCAGAAAGATGAGTTACGTGTGTTTTGGCAAACTTCTATAAATGATCAAAGACCTAAGCTGAGAGTGTGTGTAAATGGCATTTTTATTACTGGCCTGCTGGACACAGGTGCTGATGTAAGTATCATTACCCCAGAATCTTGGCATCCGTATTGGCCTCTTCAGAATGTAAATGTTCAGCTCCTGGGAATTGGAACCCTATCTCGAGTAAGACAGAGCACAAGATGGGTTGAATGTATAGGGCCTGAGGGACAAATAGGAAAATTAAGGCCATATGTAGCCAATATTGCAATGAATTTATGGGGTCGTGACCTATTACAACAATGGAATACCCAAATTAACATTCCTGCTACTTCTAGAGCCTATATTTCTGAGAATAATATTAAAAGATATTACAAACGGAGAAAACCGGCCATTCGGGCCATACAAGAACAAGTAATTGAAGCCCCTTCAGAGATACCAACAGCCTTGCCTCTAAAATGGTTGACTGAGAAACCAATATGGACAAAGCAATGGCCTCTAGCTGAGGAAAAGTTACAGGCTTTAGAACAGCTGGTACAAGAGCAATTAGATGCTGGACATATAGAAGAATCTACCAGCCCTTGGAATTCTCCTGTATTTGTGGTTAAGAAAAAATCAGGTAAATGGAGAATGGTGACAGATCTCAGAGCTATCAACAAGGTTATTCAACCTATGGGTCCTCTGCAATCTGGAATCCCTTTGCCCTCTTTATTACCAAAAGGATGGCCTCTTATAGTTATTGATTTAAAGGATTGTTTTTTCACCATACCTTTACAAAAAGAAGATAGAGAAAAATTTGCCTTCACGGTGCCTACTTACAACAATTCTCAACCTTCCAAGAGGTACCACTGGGCCGTCCTCCCCCAGGGTATGTTAAATAGCCCCTCCTTGTGCCAATATTTTGTGAACCAACCATTGCAAATAATACGCAAGAAATTTCCCAAATCTATAATATACCACTACATGGACGACATCTTGTTATCCGATTCAAACATGGATACCTTGAACAGACTGTTTGAAGAAATAAAGATACTTTTACCTAAATGGGGATTGCAAATTGCTCCTGAGAAGATACAGAAGGGAGATTCTGTTAATTATTTAGGTTATAAAATAGGTTTGCAAAAAATTAAGACACAAAAGGCACAAATTAGGAGAGATCGCCTACGGACTCTTAATGACTTTCAAAGACTGTTAGGAGACATTTCCAGTCTACGACCAGCTGTTGGGATAACACCTGATCTAATAATTCATTTGAACAAAACCTTGGAAGGTGATAAAGACTTAAACAGTCCCAGAGAATTAACAGCTGAAGCAGAAAAGGAACTGACAATAATTGAGGAAAAATTACAACAGGCACATGTGGACAGGGTGAATCCAGAGCTCGATTGTATTCTCGTCATATTACCATCCAAAATTTCTCCTACAGGAATTTTAATGCAGAGAGATGATATTATCTTGGAATGGATCTTTTTACCACATAAACCAAGTAAAAAACTGAAAACTTATGTGGAAAAAGTCTCTGAGTTAATTATAAAAGGCAAGCTGAGACTTCGTCAACTAGCAGGCATAGACCCAGCAGAAATTATAGTGCCTTTCACTGCTGATGAACTAAAGAAATTATGGGAAGATAATGAAACATGGCAAAGAGCTTGTGCTAATTTTTTGGGAGACATTAATAACAACTATCCAAAAAGCAAGAGGCTTAACTTCATAAAGAGAACTTCTTGGATCCTTCCTCGAATCGTCCGTGATGCTCCAATAACTGGAGCCCGTACATTCTATACTGATGCCAATAAAACAGGGAAGGCAGGTTACAAATCGGAAGACTTGGGTAAGGTGGAACAAAGTCCTTATGATTCTGTCCAGAAGGCAGAATTATATGCCATTCTTATGGTGCTAAGGGATTTTAGAGAACCTATTAATATAGTTACTGATTCACAATACGCAGAAAGAGTTATTTTACATATTGAAACTGCTGAATTTATACCTGATGATACAGAACTAACCTCATTGTTTATCCAGGTTCAAGATTTGATCAGGAACAGGCTTTGCCCTATGTACATAACACACATCCGATCCCATACGGGTCTGCCAGGTCCTCTAGCACAAGGTAATGCAGAAATTGATCAATTATTGATTGGTAGTGTGCTACAAGCCTCTGAATTTCATAAAAAACATCATGTTAATAGCAAAGGTTTGAAGAAAGAGTTTTCTATCACATGGCAACAAGCTAAGGAGATTGTAAAGAAATGCCCTACTTGCTCTTTCTATAACCAAACGCCACTGCCTGCAGGGGCTAATCCAAAGGGCACCCAAAGGAATGAAATCTGGCAGATGGATGTGTTTCACTTTGCAGAATTTGGCAAATTGAAGTATGTTCACCACACCATTGACACTTATTCAGGCTTTCAGTGGGCAACTGCTTTAAGTTCAGAAAAAGCTGATTCAGTAATCACTCATTTATTAGAAGTCATGGCTATCATGGGTATACCTACACAAATAAAGACAGATAATGGTCCTGCTTATGCCTCTAGGAAAATGAAACGGTTTTTTGACTATTACAATATCAAGCATGTTACAGGTATACCATACAATCCTACAGGTCAAGCAGTCATAGAAAGATCAAATCGAACTATAAAGGATATGTTGAATAAACAGAAAGGGGTGGAAAACACCCCCAGAAATAGGTTACATAATGCTTTGTTAACCTTGAATTTTCTTAACGCTAATGAGAAGGGGACAACGGCTGCAGAAAGACATTGGATAATGGAAAAGTCTACTGAACTAAATCAACCAGTTTATTTCAAGGATGTGCTGACCTCACAATGGAAGCCAGGAGATGTGCTGCGTTGGGGAAGGGGTTTTGCTCTTATCTCCACAGGTGAGGAACAATTGTGGATACCGTCAAAATTAATAAAGGTTCGGTATGAAGAAGAAAAGCCATTTGGAAAAGATAAATAACAATTCATTCACAAGGATGGCGAGCATACTGATGGTAAGGAATTCAGGTAGGTTGGGGGCAGGGTTCTTTTTTTTTTATCTCCACAGGAAAATACTGATCTTCAAAGAATTTAAGGGACCCTGAATATTTAATAACTGATGGATGGAAAATAGTTACGACCCACTAAGACTCAACAGTAACATGAGTAAGTATTGATTATATATATATTTTCTTTTTTCTCTTTGAACGCTTCTTTATAAATATGTAGAGCTGGTTTTGGAGTTGGACTATGGCTCAGTCCCTCTTCAATTCCAAGCCTGTTGATAAGAGATATCTCAGAGTTTCTGTCTCAGATCAGGAGCCATGAAATGGGACAGAATGAGGATAATTATATACTTGATAAACTTTCTTTGCTTTTCCTCATATCTGTGTCTTTCTTTATATGTCAGAATATGTCCTTGTTGTTAATGTTTAAATTTCCCATAACAAGCAACAAATTTCCCTACAGTAATTTTTGAAGTTTCCAGGATGAAGATGGGGCCCCACAACATCAACTCAACCTGGTTTTTATGACGTCATGAATATTTTTTTTCTTTTTCTCTTTTTTACGCGCTAATATGAGACCTGTTTTTTGGTACCAACTGCACAAGACAATTTCGAATGGTGCACATTTTTGACAACACTCTGGCCGGACCTTCTCAAAGTGCTCAGGGACTAGTTATAATTTTCTTAGGTCAAAGGTTAATTTGGGAATTTTACCATCATTTGCTTTCACAGGAGCCCCTAAGGAGAACATCGCCCCCATGTCAGCTTGAAGCAATCTTAGAGGACGACGTCCCCTCTCCCAACAGAGTTTGCCCTCAGGGTTAGGGACATCTTTTAGTGGTTGGTTTGGGGTTGAGGGGATGGGGAGATGTTTTATGGAATTAGGGGTATGTTCGAAAAAAAAAAAGGGGGGGGATTAACTGGTTTGATGGGATGATTGGTATTTGTGAGTTACTGTTTTTAGAAAATTGTATTGGTACTGTTTTCTGTATATTGACATATTGAATATTGAATGTGAGTGTTCCTACCTCTATTTTTGTATAAGAATATGCTTATATTGTATTGATACATCTACCATATCACAATGTACATTTCTACCTCTGATACTATTTATGTAATAACATTGTTTACATTTGATATGTAATGACATTGTTTACAGATGAAGATCATTGTCTTCATATATTGCACAGTTGTTTATTGTTTTAGTCTTTAAGTTAGATAGATATTGAGAATTATATAGATTAATAGTCATCTAAGTTTGTCATTTGTAATTAGACTAATCAGGTTCTTTAGATATATAGAGATTATACTCAGTATAGATAGATAATCTTCAACCTCTTTGGAGAGCTGTAGAATATGGCCTTTAATATAACTCAGAGTTTCGTGATAGTGAGACACAATTGCTCCTGGCAACACCGCTCTATTCCCGAGAGAACGTTGAGCACCAAAGACACTCCACTGGGAGCTTGTCTTCTTGGCAGAACTGGCCTTTGGGTTAAGAAAAGCCCATACCTCAACCACTGACAAAGATACAGAGCGTGCATCAATGGATACAACAGGACTGTCATATCCTGCCAAGACAGGGTAAGATAGTTTTGAAAAGTTCCTTGCCTTTAATAATGGTATGTCAGTTATGTTAGGCCTTAGCCAAAGTTGGTTGACTCAACATTGCAAACGAGACTTTGGGTGATTGCTCAGGTAGTCAGTTGTCTTTGTCAATTGTTACACATTTGGATCGTTTGTTAAGTAATATTTATTGCCTTCTCGGATCTTTGATGGAGTTGAAGATTATATAATTGTAGTTACTCTCTACATTATTTAGACTCCTTGAGATAGAATGTTTAGCAAAACTTTTGATTCTCAATATTGTTTGTTATATTTATTTGTTATTATTGTATATAGTTGTATTTGGTTTAGTTCTGTCTTATTTAGACAAAAGGGGGAGATGTAGGGATAAGTCCCACCCCTTAGGGGGCGTGTTCGCCTCAGGCTAAAGTTCTCCTATAAAATTGGTGAGCGTGCTCCCAGCGCTCTCTTCTGCTTTCCTGGTCTCCGCGGGAACAGTGGTTCTGTAAGTCTATTCCTCCATTAAAGCTGTCTATATTTTGACAATCTGTCTGCATTCGCTTACGCCGTTACATTGTGGCGTCCAACGTCGGGCTATTTTGCCCCCGACTCAAGCGCGTAGCCTGCTAGCTAACACAGCACGCTCCCGGGTGTCATTTTCTTAGTTTATGACTCGGGCCCCAGGGCTGAGTCCGAGATACACTCTGCCTTCAGGCCCATAATATCCAGAGAGGCAGGCAGATCTCTGTGAGTTCAAGGCCGGCCAGGCGGTGGTGGCAGACGCCTTTAATCCCAGCACTCCGGAGGCAGAGGCAAGCGGATCTCTGTGAGTTCAAGGCCGGCCAGGCTGTGGTGGCACACGCCTTTAATCCCAGCACTCGGGAGGCAGAGACAAGCGGATCTCTGTGAGTTCGAGGCCAACCTGGTCTACAAGAGCTAGTTCCAAGACAGGCTCCAAAACCACAGAGACCACCACCGGCAGGAACCAGTCGTTGCAGGTAAGAGAAAAAATTTTCTTTTATAATTAAAATGTCTGAACACGTTACCATTCAAGAATTTAACAGTTTTTTTAATTGTACCATGTGGGAGATTTTACAAGAGGTGTCTATCACCCCACCTCTATGGATCTTTCTGGGATTCGTAGTTTTCCTTGGCACTATATGGTTTGATAATAGAAATATGATAAAGTCTTTACGAGCAGAGGTTGCACGCTTAAAAACAATTGAGAATGACAACAATCTTCTCAAGAATCAGTTTGAAGTTCTCCAGGAGGAGAACAGATCTTTGTTTAACATGACTCGATCAACTGAGGAAAATTTAAAAAAGGTACAGACTGATATTAAGGAGAAATTCATTACTATGGAAGAGGGAACAGCTGATTTGGATCGTAAGCTCCAGTCCCTTTCTGTAGGAACTGAAACATTACAGGCTGATATTAAGGAGAAATTCATTACTATGGAAGAGGGAACAGCTGATTTGGATCGTAAGCTCCAGTCCCTTTCTGTAGGAACTGAAACATTAGTGGCTGATATTAAGGAGAAACTCATTACTATGGAAGAGGGAACAGCTGATTTGGGTTGTAAGCTTCAGTCCCTTTCTGTAGGAACTGAAATAGTAACTGAGAGAATCAAAACTGCTGAATGTGACTATCGGATTTTGTCTAAAGCTTATGACAGATTGGCAGAAAGATTGTCAATACAAGAAGGCACGGTTTATGCCATAAAAATTATGTCCAAAGATGAGAACTTATCTCTAATGGACAAACTTCATACTTTAGAATCCTCAATGAAGGCTTTGGAACATAATTCTGGACAGGAGATACAGACATTGCAGAAGGCAATGGTGAATAGAATTGAAAAGATTGAGGAATTTCTAAATTCTGATGAAGAAGAGCAAAGGGTAGAAAGGCAAATTTTAACTACATCTGTGGGTAAATCCCTCCGGGACAATTTCCACAAATCTCTACCTACAGCTCTACCTGCCTTTCCAGTAATAACAACAGAGAAGGTGATTGGTTCCAGAAACCCTAGGGTCATCAAGGAAGATGTATGGGAGCCTGTCGGTATGAATGACCTCAAAGAAATTAAACAGGCTGTCATGACGTTTGGGATGCATGCCTCTTTTGTTAAAGAGATGCTAAAATCTTGGGCCACGACAAACAGAGCAACTCCCTTGGACTGGCTCCAGCTGAGCTCTGCGGTACTTGAGAGTGGACCACAATTGAAATGGAAATGCTTATTCAGGCAAGAGGCTAGACTTTTAGAACAGCCAGAAAAAGCGAAGGGAATTGACATTTCCCTAGATAAAATTCTAGGTGAAGGGCTCTTTTCTGAACCTCAGGAACAAGCTAATTTGGATAAAGCACACTTTCAATGTGTACTACAGCAGCCTTAAGGGCTTGGGAAAGGGTACAAGACCCAGGACAGAGAATGGAATCATTTGTCACAGTTAAACAGGGTCAGAGAAAACCCTTTAGTGACTTTTTACAAAGACTAACTAAGGCTGTACAAATAGGGATATCTGACCCAGAAGCAAGACATATAATGATTGAGTCTTTGGCTTATGAAAATGCAAATGTGGAATGCAAAAGGATTTTGGGGCCTTTAAAGCTCAGATCAGCGCCCTTGGAAGAATGGGTCTTGCATACACTGAGTGTTGATACATTTGATTATGGCACTGAAGCATGGGTAGAAAAAGCAATTTTCAATGGTAAAAGGAGACAACAGAATACCAAATGTTTTAACTGTGGCAAAATGGGTCATATGAAAAGGAATTGTAGACAATGGATTTTCAGAAATAATAATAATGCTTCTCCTAGAAATAACAGAAATAGAAGGACTCAGCCTTCAGGTTTATGTAGAAGATGTGGAAAAGGCAGACATTGGATGAATGAATGCAGGTCTACAAGAGATAGACAAGGTAACCTGATACAGATGGGAAACGTGAGAGGGGGGGCTCACAGGCCCCATGGCAAACATGGTTCAGTCATTTCCAGTCTCTGCAGAGAACGTGCCTCGGCAGGACAATTAGGAAGCCCCATGCCTACCGTTACAAACAATAATGATCAGAAAGATGAGTTATGTGTGTTTTGGCAAACTTCTATAAATGATCAAAGACCTAAGCTGAGAGTGTGTGTAAATGGCATTTTTATTACTGGCCTGCTGGACACAGGTGCTGATGTAAGTATCATTACCCCAGAATCTTGGCA
>NW_026068009.1:4189537-4234312 GCF_014885135.2 Alexandromys fortis
TTATTGTCTTAGTCTTTAAGTTAGATAGATATTGAGAATTATATAGATTAATAGTCATCTAAGTTTGTCATTTATAATTAGACTAATCAGGTTCTTTAGATATATAGAGATTATACTCAGTATAGATAGATAATCTTCAACCTCTTCGAAGAGCTGTAGAAAATGGCCTTTAATATAACTCAGAGTTTCATGATAGTGAGATACAATTGCTCCTGGCAACACCGCTCTATTCAAGAGAGAACGTTGAGCACCAAAGACACTCCACTGGGAGCTTGTCTCAGCAGAACTGGCCTTTGGGTTAAGAAAAGCCCATACCTCAACCACTGACAGAGATACAGAGCATGCATCAATAGATAAAACAGGACTGTCATATCCTGCCAAGACAGGGTAAGTTAGTTTTGAAAAGTTCCTTGCCTTTAATAATGGTATGTCATTTATGTTAGGCCTTAGCCAAAGTTGGTTGACTCAACATTGCAAACAAGACTTTGGGTGATTGCCCAGATAGTCAGTTGTCTCTGTCAATTGTTACACATTTTGGATATATCTCGTTTGTTAAGTAATATTTATTCCCTTCTCGGATCTTTAATGGAGTTGAAGATTATATAATTGTAGTTACTCTCTACATTATTTAGACTCCTTGAGATAGAATGTTTAGCAAAACTTTTGATTCTCACTCAATATTGTTTGTTATATTTATTATTTGTTATTATTGTATATAGTTGTATTTGGCTTAGTTTTGTCTTATTTAGACAAAAATGGGAGATGTAGGGATAAGTCCCACCCCTTAGGGGGCGTGTTCGCCTCAGGCTAAAGTTTGCCTATAAATTTGGTGAGCGTGTTCCCAGCCCTTGCTTCTGCTTTCCTGGTGTCCGCGGGAATGGTGGTTCTGTAAGTCTATTCCTCCATTAAAGCTGTCTATATTTTGACAATCTGCATTCGCTTACGCCGTTACAATCATCTTAATGATATGTTACTTGCCTGAACTAGTAAAAAACTAAATGATACTTTCCAAATAATGTCCTTTGTCTCCTCCTCTATAGGATGCTGAATATGCATACTTCAGTGTCCCTAGACTTCTTACACTGAGAACTGCTTTAATTATGCACCTTCAGAAGATTACTGACATTGATGTTTGGACTGAATTTTCTGGATGCTTGTCAGAAGAATGGCGTATTTCCTTGGGTCAGAGCTGTCCATATTTCTTGATTCTTGCTGATGAAGGCCTGAACGACCAGCAGACACACCTTTTCAACTTTATAGCTATCCAGTCTTGGGCAATGAAAGTCAATATTGTGCTCTTCTCAGGACAAACATCTGACATCCTCCGTCTTTATGCATATTTTATGCAAAGCTCATATTCAGAGCAGGAATTTTTCAATAAGGTAATGCATATCTACAGGACAATGTTCTAGAACTTTAAAAACATTTCTAAATTAATTCAGAAAATAAGGCTCTGTGGTTAAGTATGCTTGCTATTCCTGTCATGTTGGGTAATTCATAACTGCCTATAACTCCAGCTCCAAAGGGATTTGACACCTCTGGCCTCTGTGTATACCACCCCTATATGCAGATACCTACCTACCCACATACACCTACATATGTACAAACAAACATACATACACACACATACATACATACAAGGCTAAAAATGAAACAAATTTTTAAAAGGTAACTATCTTCATTCAGTATTGACTCTACCTTCAGTATATAAACCATTATAAATTTAATAAGATGATATTTAGGTTAATAATAATGATAATGAATAATAGCATATAGTAATTTACTAAGTACTTTGCATCATAGACTAGCTCTTAACACTTATAAATTATTTATATTCAACATTCACAAAAGTCCCATGAGGCAAGCATAAGAATTGTCTATATTTAAATATGTAATGGATGCTTGAATATGTATCCTGTTTAAAAGCACTACTAAATGAGTAGTACAAGAGAATGTAGAATTTATGAGAAGCAGTGTTATCTTGTCCCCTATGTTCTCAAACACTGTGTGCTGTGTGAAATCCAAGTTATTGAAGGCCAGAAAGACATGAAATCGGAGGCACAGGTATGTCTCTGTTGCTAAGATCTATCAGTAAAATGATAAATTATGTGGTTTCATTTAAGAAGTGCACACCAGAGCAGGTTAAAGAAAAGTATGTGGTGTATTTATGTTTGCATAAATAATTTCAGCCAATAATTCAAAGCCTTTTCAAACAATTAGAATTCAAATTTTATGATAGTATTATTTTACTTATAGAGGTATATTTGAGAAACTAATTTGTTGAAAATTCCAGAGTAAAGAATGTGTACTGATTTTATAAATTAATATAGTTTGATTATTTTTTAACTAGTTAAGGTGAATTCTGCATATGAATATTATTCTACAGCTCATCAAAGTAGGTTTTGAACATGTGTCCCTCTTTGAGAATTGCATCATGCCCATCATTGCGCATTTGCAAATGTACAAATAGTTTTCATGATGTGACATGATAGTTTATTTTGCTTTTGTTAGGATTTTTATCATTAAATTATTCCTAACTCTGACTGCCAACTGTGAGCGGAAACAGGCCTGGGCTTTATTTTTACGTACAGGACAAATACTAAATATTGAGTTTATGTTGTGGTTCTTTTTCTTTTCATAGACTGGGTCACACTGTGTGGCTCAGGCTGGCCTGGAACTCACAAAGTTATACTTTCTTCAGCACCCCTGTGATGGAGGAGGGTGATCTGTCTATGTGTTTCTTCCATTGGTTAATAAAGAAACTGCCTTGGCCCTTTGATAGGACAGAAATTAGGTAGGTGGAGTAAATAGAACAGACTGCTGGGTAGAAGGCAGTGAGGCAGTCTCCATGATTCTTTGACCTGAGACCAAGGCAGGTTAGGATCTTTCTCAGTAAGCCACCATCTCATGGTGCTACAGAGATTACTAACTATGGGTTAAAGCAAGATATGAGAGTTAGCCAAGAAGAGGCTAGATATAATGGGCCAGGCAGTGTTTAAATGAATACAATCTGTGTGTTGTTATTTTGGGTGTAAAGCTAGCTGTGCGGGAGTTGGGCAGGACAAAAAGCAGGCCTGCTCACCTCATCACTACATAATGGCACCCAATGGAAAATCTAACATGACTACAAGCTTGACTATTATTGATGATTATCCATTAAAAACCTATATTTTCTAATTATACATTACATTTTTAAATGAACTCACAATCACAATACCTTAATCAATATCAGAAATACATATACATATAAGAAAATTGACCTTAAAATCCATATCAATGCAAATTATTCATATCTATATCATTTCCCCTTTAAATATAAAAGAACATTTATAAACAATATAAAACTGAAAAGCATGCCTTCGTCTTTTCATCAACACCATTTAAGTGTTTTGTGGCAGGACCTCTTAAAAGAACTGCAGGGTTTTGCAGCTAAGGCTGAGTCAGGAAGCCTCTCTTAGATGAGAACGCTTGCTTGCCTCTAGCAAGGAGAGCAGACCCGAGAAATTGCTGCTACCAAGAAAACATGCTTTATCTATTCTTTCCCAAGCTTTCTCAGGCCTTCTATGGATTCCGTTATCTATGTCTGGACACCATTCTGTAGTGATGAGCTGTGGACAGGCCTGCTTTTTGTCTTGCCTGGCTCCCACATGGCTAGCTTTATACCCGAAATAACAACACACAGATTGTATTCATTTAAATACTGCCTGGCCCATTAGTTTCAGCCTATTATTGGCTAGTTCTCACATCTTGCTTTAACCCATAGTTAGTAATCTCTGTAGCACCATGAGATGGTGGCTTACTGGGAAAGATCCTAACCTGCCTCTGTCTCAGGTCGGAGCATCATGGAGACTGCCTCACTGCCTTCTACCCAACATCCTGTTCTGTTTACTCCCCCTACCTAGTTTTCTGTCATATCAAAGGGCCAAGGCAGTTTCTTTATTAACCAATGTAAGTAACACATAGACAGATCACCCTCCTCCATCACCCCTGGGTGCTGGGATTAAAGGCATGTGCCACCATACCCAGCCCAAGTTCATAGTATTGATAGCAATTTCTAAATCTGAGTTCTGAAAAATCTTGCAAACGTTGACAGTTACATTGCTGGGGCAGACTGATGGGTCACTGGCAGTGGAACCAGGTTTTATCCCTAATGCTTGTACTGGCTTTTTGGGCATGTTTTCTCTTTATATGGATAACTTAGATCAGCCTAGATATAGTAAAGAGGGACTTGGGCCTTCTCCAGAGCAATGTGCCTTATCCTCTCTGAGAATTGGATGGCAGTGGGGTGGAGCGTATGTGGGGAGGAGAGGAAGGAGAGGGAACTTGGATTGGTATGTATAAGGAATGAAAGATAGTTTCTTTTTTAAAATAATTAAAAATAAAACTTAGATAAAATTTACCTCAAAGGAGTTTTTTTGCATTACCTGACTTGAGGACTATTTAGAATTTAAAATAGAATGAAATACCATCTCATGACTCCATTTGTAGATTAGTGGAAATGGCATTGGAACTGTTGGCAATGACTGTTTCCAATACTGTAGATGCCTATGGGGAAGAGATTGTAGTCTCTTTTTAGGAGCTTGGTTGAAATGTGACATAAAGAAGCACACTGAATTAATAGCATTTATAATTTTGAGGAACTGCTAAAATAAGGTTGCTATATTGCCAGAAGAGATATCCAAGTATTGCCTTGGAAGATTTTCCAAACACTACTGACCATCCTCGATTACAGTAATGTAGATTTAAACTCAGGGCCTCATTGTAATAGGATTGCTTCTTAAATTTCTGAGTTTTGCAGTTGGGAAATAATAATTTTATTTATGATAACTTATCTTATTTTGTTTTTCAGAATTGGAGGAAGATATTGATGGCTTATGAAACCTTGATTCAACGGCTAGAAAAATATAGAGACCTGAATTTAACAACTCTGTTTGGAGATTTAAAATTTAATAATATGGTGGAAAAGGTAATAGAAATTGAAAAAACAATTTTAGTTAAACTATCATTTTAAAAGTGTGTTTGTGTATGTGTGTGTGTGTGTCTGTGTGAAGGCCAGAGTAACCTAGTGTATCACTCCTAGAATTTTACCTTATTTGAGACCAACAGTAACAGAATCTTGTAGAGGCAGAGAGTGGAAGAGATACTAGACATCTTTCTCCTATTCCTGGTCTGAGAAGAGATGTCTCTATTTGTCCCTGTCAAGTAGGCCTAAGATACAGATATGTGTGGGCTCTGATGTAAAGAATACAACCTAAAGCTTCTACTATTGTTTATACCATGGACACAGTGGTTAAATATACCACAGTACTATTGTTTTCCCTTTAGTTCATTGTTATCATGTTGCATTGACACATTTTCTAACACTGCATTCCTGGTCTCCATATTCTCTATCATGGTGTATTGCTTTGATAATATGGTCTTGGGTTCTTTTTGTTGTTTTTCCTGTTGTATTTTGCCTTGGTTGGCATCTGTAATACCCTAATGTAATTTTCAGTTTTTGTCTTGTCTTACATTTATTTGTAAGTTTTTATTAAGTATTAAATTTTACATACCAGTCCTAGTTCCTTCTACCTTCTCTCCTTCCTCTTCTTCCTTCCCCCATCCTACCCCCATCCACTCCTCAAAAGAATAAGGCCTCCCCTGAAAGTCAACTAGTCTGTCCCATCACCTCGTTGAGACAGGATCAAGTACCCTGCCCCATGCCTAAGCTGAGCAAGGTATCTCTCCATAGAGAATGGGCTTCACAAAGGCAGCTCATGCTTTAGAGTTAGATCCTGGTTCCACTGTCAGTAGCCCCATATACTGCCCAAGCCACACTATTGTCACCTGTATTCAGGGAGCCTAGTTCAGTCCTATGCAGGTTCCCCATTTGTCAGTCCGGAGTCAGTGATTTCCCACGAGCTTAGTCAGCAGATTCTGTGGGTTTCCCCATTATGATCTTGTCCCTTTTTTCATATTTTAACTCCTCCCTTAATTTGTTTGTACTCTGGGAGCTCAGCACAGTGGTTAGTTGTGGATCTCTGCATCTGCTTCCATCTGTTTGGGGTAGAGAGCTTCTCTGTGGTTGTGGAATGTAGCACGCTGGTAATCTTTTGTTTATGTCTGGTATCCACTTACAAGTCAGTATACATAAATTTGTCTTTGTGGGTCTGGGTTTCAGTAGGGTCTTAGCCTGCCCTGTAAGGATGAGCTGGGTCCGAAGAAAGGTAAGTTGCCGCTCACCCATTCCCCAGCCTCCCTTGATCCAGGAGACAGTCAGAAGCAACATGGAGTCCATTCAAGCAGGAACTCGATTATTTTTGCACAGTAAACATCTTTTAAAGCAAAGAACTGTGGGGGTGTGGAAAAAGTGGGGTGTGGAAGTGTTGGGGGTGTGGTGAGGTTGGAAAGGGAGCCAGCATTTAAAGTAATGAATTTCCCTGTTGATTTATAGATTTTATGCATGTATTTGTTAACAGTTTTCTCATAATTTTTTGAAATAATTTTATCACTCAAAATTTGTGTTTATAATTTTTTAGTGGAAATAGCTACAGTTTCCATATGTTCACATCGACCCATTTCTTACTATATAATCATTTATGAATAAATACAGTTCTCTAAATGTCATGATATGTTATAATTGTCTGCTGTGACAGGCTTGTGAGACAATGTTTCTGCTCAAGCAACTCTGGCCAGAAGGCTCTGACATCCGGCGAGCCCTTTGCGTCACTTCATGCTCCCTCTTCTTGGAAATGTACCAATGCTTCTTAGAGAACAGAGAAAAGAAATCTTCCAAGCAGATGTGTGAAGACAAACAGGTGTGGTTTGCTGCACTGGGATGCATTTGTGCTTTCCTATTTTGTTTTCACCAACCATTTCCCCATGTGGCAATGGGTTCTCTCTTGTTTATATGATCAGCAGAAATAGGAGAATCCCTGAAATTCATGTCATAAAGGAATATGCTGTTCCATGACTTAGTGTGTTACCTACACGTGCTTCACATAGAACATATGTGATCTTCATCACCTGCAGACGGGCAAAGGAAGAAACAACCTGCTATTCTACTGTGCTTTGGGCTTTTTCTGTGCACAGTTCATGAAACGCTCAGGAAAGCATTGTTATTTCTATTCCATCCTCAAAACACAGACGTTCAGATTTTGAGAGTAACAGTCCTCCAACCCAAGGTGCTAAATAGTAATGTAGTTCTGATTAAGGTTTATCTTGTGCAAATTTCTCAGGGACTTTAAAAGATAGGCTCACACAGTGGTACCCTACTGGCTAAGCAGAGACTACTCTTCTTAGTTTTCTTTATTGCAGAAAAGGTCAAGAATCTGGTGGCCAGTTGAGGTTTAGCTATGACTAAACAGTCATCTCTGCAGATATGTTCTCATGGGCACTAAAGTATACACATCCACACATACCATTTTATATGTAATCTCAGTAGTATGGAGTCTCAGCTAATGAATCCTATTAACTTTCTAGATTTCAGAAATAAACAAGGTTCAGTTTTTAATATTTTGCTTTGCAGTATCTCCTTAAATGTATATTTAATGAAACTTTTCTACATGATTATATGTCCAAATTTAATTCTTCCCTAAATTATGATAATAAGTCAAACTTATCTCCCTGGAACTTCTAAACATTAGACCCTCTCTGGCATCCTAGGAGTGTCCCATTGAAGTATCCTTGCTCCTCCAACAAGACAAAATATTTGCCAATAGCAATGATGTCCTTGCCCCATGATGCTAAGCATATCTACTTATTTACCGCTGTTCTCATCATGCAGTTACAGCCTTAAGCTACATTGCTATCCTGTTGTCCTCATGGAGGTCGTTCATAATATTGTCTTCAGAGTAGGTTGCTTCAATGGAAGAGAGAATGTAGCATGTAGCTTCCCCACTCAAGGTCCCCTGGAACTTCAGGTTCACCACCTGGTTTATTAGTTTAAATCTGGAGTCCCTGAAAATACTGAGCTATGCCTTACACCAGCTTCTGCAAAGCTAGAAGCTTCCTTTTCCCTCTATCTCAAATGATTTTAACATAGCCTAATATCTAGGTAAGTACTGTCTTAGAAATGGAGAATGTGTAAATGTGGAATTCCCATGTAGAGAGCTTAGCTACAAAGTTCGGGCTTCTGCAGATTGAGTATGTAGTCTCCCAGCTTGCTGATCTCTACTCACCTTCTTTACTTTCTACAGGAACAAGGTAGTTGTTTAACCCTGAAGGATGTGGAAGACTTCTGTAAGCTCCACTGCCTCAGTGTGGTTTTTCAACTTCACCTACCTCTTTCCCAGAGAGCCTGCTCAAGATTTATCACTTCTGCTTGGATTAAGGACCTCAAAACTGTCTTTAAAATGGTAAATATACTTGCCTTTCACTTATACTTTTGTTTTAACTACTTGATACTTTAAAAGCCACGTTAACTTTCAAAATAGATTTATACAGGGTGGTGTTAAAGTTTGGAATCTTCAAAGATTGGCTTGTTTAAGTCAGTCACTTGGCTAGTTTCAACAATTGTATTAAACAATATGATTGTTATTAATAACAACCATCATGGCATGTATCCAACCCAAAGAGGAGCTTTTCGAAATTTTCCTTTTTAAAATTCTTGTCATTGTGAGGAGTTTTTTCATTAATGAGGAAGTTCCTGGTGACCGCCACCTTCTGCACTGAGAAAGAACTGAGCGAATGGATGCAAGGCTTTATTATTTTCTCCCATTCCAGATTATGGATACAGAGATTTTGGAGACCTTAGGAAAACAGAAAGCAAAAATATCTCCAGAGTTTTCTTTGTAAATCAGTGCCAGAATCTGTTAACACTCCAGTTTATTCTCTTCATTTTAAACAAACAGATATTTGTGTTTTTTATAGCATGGAAAATATCCATACACATTTTTTTCTTTTCGCATCCTCCTTTCTTTCCTATATTGGATGATATCATCTTTAATGACTACTAATTGCATCTTCATATATATGCAGTATATTTACATAAATATATATCATATACATATGAAAGTATACATCATATATGTGTTTTAGTCATGTAGACTTTCTTTTAGGATCCTGAGATAAACAGTCAAGAAAAGTGTCTTATACCCAATGAAATTAGGAATGTGCTCTTCCATCATGGAGATGGAGTGAGATGAACACCCTTCATCATTCCACCCTAGTTCTTCTAGACAATTACATCTTATAAAGAAGACACAGACTGAATATTAACACTTACTATGAAGGAACATCTAGGGTACTTTTGAAATCAATAGTGAAAAGATCTCTTAAGAAGTTATATGACCCAAGTCCTGAAGGATGGGTAGGTGTTAGCAGGGTGGACAGAAAGGAAACCAGATTGTGGAAGGAGAAAAAGCACTGTGTGTGACTGTCCTAAAGATAGTACGGCCAAGGGACTGGGGTCCACTCATTGTATCAAGGACAGAAAACTATAGGGTTAGTGATGAAGCTGATGTAGTGAGTGAGAGACAAATCAGGTAGCATCCTGTAGGTCATGGCAGATAAGTTCATCATATGTTCACTGAGTGCCTACTAAATGGTTTTAATTAAGCAAATGACACTTCTTTTTACACACACACACACACACACACACACACACACACACACACACACACACTGTTTTACTTGCAAATAGACCATCAGAGTGTAGATACAAAGCTGGATTTGGAGGGATTAGGGAACTATTTAGCCACCTTCTTGTTGATGGTGTTAGAGGCTAAGGAAGAGCTTTTGAGCACTCTACACTATACTCTGAGTATACTTCTACAGTAGCACTCTGAGGAGTGACTTAAGTCTACCTGGAGACAGCACAGCTGCATGGAGAGTGTGCCTTTCTTACTCAATGAGGAGTAGCATTTCCAAAAATGCCCCAGTCTCAAAGTCCAGCATGGGAGATGCAAAGGAAATTCATGGAGTGTATTGATTTGACTGTGACTGAAGTGGTGATTAAGTTACATTAATTTTACTTGATAATGCTTGTATTACATTTACTATATTAGCATAATGTGACCCAGGATTGGGAACTGTAGTTTAGGAATAGGGCTCATGAATGATGGTTCAGTTGGCAAGGCACGTACCTTGGAAGCCTGAGAACCAAATTTTGATCCGCAATGCACAACTGATGGAGAAAGGTCATTGGCTAATAAAGAAACTGCCTTGGCCCATGTGATAGGGCAGAATTTAGATAGGCAGAGTAAACAGAACAGAATGCTTGGACGAAGAGGAATGCTCTGAGCTGGGAGGAGCTCAGAAATCATGCAGCTCCTCTCAGAGCCAGATGCGATAAAGCTCTGACCCAGGATGGACGTAGGCTAGAATATTCCCGGTAAGCGCAACTTGGGGTGCTACACACATTAATAGAAATGGGCCAGGCAGTGTTTAAAAGAATACAGTTTGTGTGTTGTTATTTTGGGGCATAAGCTAGCAAGGCGACCGGGAGCTGGGTGGCAGGAATGCAACCCGAAGCTCCTACAACATACAACCATGTATGAAATCAAATCAGGCATGGTGATGGTCACTTGTAATCCCCCAGATAGTTAAATGGAAAGATCACTTGTTGAACGTACATCCTACTTGGTCAAGCTCCGGACCAGTGAGAGGCCCTGTCACATACATAAAGTGGGATTTACCAGGTAATGACTCCTGAAGTCATTCTGTGGCCTCTGTCCACCTGCACACACCAACATCATGCTCATATCCTTATAAAAGAGTATCAGGACATATTGAATATCTGCACTAGTGAACATTCATAGCTGCTGTAATGAAATTTTTGAAGAGTTCCATGGTGTAGTAAATACTAGCATGATGAAGGTGGTTCTATGGAGGTTCTACTGATTCTTGAGGGAAAATTCTGTATCCTAAACCCCATAGGAGGACATTCCTTTGGTGTTAGGGCCTAAGGGTAGCAGGCTCTGT
This sequence comes from Alexandromys fortis, assembly GCF_014885135.2. Lineage (NCBI taxonomy): Eukaryota > Metazoa > Chordata > Mammalia > Rodentia > Cricetidae > Alexandromys > Alexandromys fortis. The sequence continues at coordinate 4,200,440 of NW_026068009.1, forward strand.
GTGACTCTGTTATTAATGAAAGATAGGAAGACTCCACTTCTCAATCCCATTTTCATTTAGATGTTTTAGTATGGGTCATATACTAAATATATTAAATCTATTGTTATCTGCAATTAAAATAAACATTGTGGCACCAGTAATGTGCTTTGACTATTATTATTGATTTATTTCTCAATTATATTAAATTATTGTGTCACCTTTATGTAGCTTAAGTCTGGTCCATAAATGGGACCTGGCATGAATGCAGCAGATGTGATATGGACTTGAACGGAAGCCTCCCTTGCACAACTGTTAGCATTGAAGAATTTTTGACAATTTTTAATATACAAGGAAGTGCTTTCGGTTAAAAGACATTATAAAAAAAATCTTGAAATATTTAACAGTTTTCTAGGATGGCCTGGCAAGATGTACCTGATAATTTTAGCTGATCAGAAATATTAGCTTTATTTTCCTCTTTATGTTGGGAACCATTAAGTTTTAATACCAAGGCATAGAGAATAATGAAAACTCACTTGGGAGCTTCTCACTTTAATTCTGTAAATCATACCATTGAGGAAGAGTTGTGTCTACTGTGTAAGTGTTGTTTGTGCAGACATTGTGTCTTTGTTACAATGGAATATCTCCACGTAGCCTTAAGTTAGTGGAGACCTATCAGCATTGGTGGGTGGGAAATGTTTTTCTTTCTAGAACCCTTAGCAGCCCAACATTTACAACCCAAAATAGACAAAGAAACCTAGGAAAATAATAGAAACACATTCAAAAGCTTAAGAAATATACAGTTTTTGAGATTTTAGATTACATTGGGAGGAAACAATCAATAGAAAATAAATAGATATTTCTTTAACTGATGATAAATTTTTTTTTTTGAGACAAGATTTTACTCTGTAACCCAGGTTGGTCTGAGACTGACTGTGTAACATAGACAGGCCTTAATTTTGCAGGCATCTTTCTTTCTTAGCCTCCCAAGTGTTGAGATTACGTACAGTTTAAATTTATTTTTGAGTCAGTTTTTATTTTATGTAATGCTTCAATTTTTTAGGAACAAAGTATAATCGTTATTCAGCCTAAGTGGGTTTACATTCTAATGAGAATTCGGATAGTCTTCTTCTTTGCCTTTCATTTGGATTATAGATGCGTATGGAGTCATTCTACATATTACTGTGGACATGAAAGCTGTCAACAACTTCTTTTTTGATTTCCAGAAACAGTGGTGTGACTATTTCATCCTAAGTAATGTGAACATGATTGAATTTTGGAGTTTGGATTTCCTTCACCTTTCTGATTTAAGTGATGAGCCTCTGTTGAAGAATATTGCTTTTTACTATGAAAATGAAAACTCAGAAGGTATCAGCTTACTATATAATACACCTCACCTTTCTCTAGATAGAAAACGCAGAAGTCTCAGCTTACTATATAATACACATCATCTTGCTTTAGAGAGAAAGCTCATGAAGAGTTTCAAGCTTCAAAACCATTTTGTAAATGTCTATTGTATAAACAGTAATTATTTCAGTTTCCCAGTCTTTGTTTATAATTTTCATTTGTGGCAATCAGAATGAATATAACAATTCAAAAATAATTTCCAGTTTATTAGCACTCCATAATTATGTTTGTTAAATGTGTATGTTCATGTGTCTGACAGTTCATAACAGATTGTTTTCATAAATGGCATGTAATATTTATTCATGAAATTGCTCATGAATACAAACATTTCACTTTACTAGATATTTAGTGATTTTAAGTTTTTCTAAGAGATACTATCTATGTATTCTTATATAATTTGTGTTTTGTTAGACTATTTTTTCTTGTGTTTTTATAATCAAAGAAAAAGAAAACACATTTTGAGAGACTAGTGCTTCAGTCAGTAGTATAGAAATGTCTTTAACATCAAGATTTGGTCCTGTCATATTTTAGGAATTGGAATAAATTACCTACTTTGAAAATAATGGTTCATTGTTAATTTTTATTTTAGTTTTATTCAGTGTTATTGGTTAAGAAGCTATATGTTGTACAATATTTTTATCATCTTAAAAAATTAAATCTCTGCTGTTGGTTATCCTTAGTTAAGACATTAATTTTTAATATCAAGTTCTCAAGCAGAAAGACAAGATCAGTTTTGATATGTACCTTGTCATTGTCAACAGCTGTGATCCTTTTCATTTAGATTCAGTGGTAAGCTCATTGAAAATTTCACTGTTAGCCTCATATTTCAGAGCCTACTGACTTAATGATGTTATGTGCTTTAATGCGTGTGTCAGTACTTCTTAACTGTGTATTTTTAATTTTGTGATCCAGGCCTGAATTTGAATGTAGGAGATGTCATCATGAAGGAGTATGTACATCTCTGGGATACAGTGTCAAAGTTGGTGGAAAACTTTGAAGTGGGAAATCCATTTCCTTTAAGAACAACAGAACGTCATTTTCTTAAAAAGACGCCATCACCAATCAAAGGTAACTTATCTGTGACTTAAATGTCATTTTCTTTAAATGACCCTATCACCAATCCAAGGTAACTTTTTCCTAACTTAAGTGTTTACTTTAAAATACCACATCACCAGACAAAGATAACTGATTCCTACCATAAATTGAGGAAGAAAAAAACCTCTTGGAAAATCCAAGTAGAAATTGTTTTCTGGCATTTCTGTGTTTAAATAGTTGTCATATCCATGTGGTAGTGTGCTTTAACTAATATTGAACATTTAAATGTTGTTTGTAATCAATGTTGCCATTTTAAAAAGTCAAACCATACGTAAGTGAATTCTCTTTCTAGCAATGTAACCTCTGTCAACAAAAATTTTCAATATTCTATTACAACATGATGGCTCTTCTTCAAATAATAGAATGGGGGAAGCCTGCAAAATAACTGGAGGAATTGAGATCCATCTATGCTCTACCAGCATAGAGACTAGCATGGTAGCATATTCAACATCTGTGTTGTATAGTAACAAAGTAAACACTAGACTTGTGTTGGGAGGAGTATGAGATGCTAAAGAATAAAAAGGAGCCAGCAGTCACCTTAGAAAGACTTTGCCCAAATCAGTGCATTTGCCTTCTCTGTGCTGCAGATGTACAGAGTGTCTTTGGTGACAGGCACAAGAGAAGAGGCCATAACAAGGAGGTGGTAGAACTGACAGTCTTCAGAAAGTCAAGGTCCATTGGAGCAAACCTCAAAGCTTAGCTCCTCCCAGACCTGCCTTTCAGTGGACAGAAATAACAAAGAAGTCACACTGTTTCTGCAGCATAATAAATCACTCTTGAGAATTTGGAATTTAAATTGTTATACCACAAGGCCCCTCTAATACAGTAAATGAAAGTGATTGGAAAGATCTGGAAAATTATCATGAGGAAGAAATCATAAACATTTTTATAGGATTATGTGCCAAACATGGATGCTAATAGAATTCACAGAAGAGCCAAGGAATAACTAAGAACACAATTAGCTGTGTGTAGGCAAAAGCTTCTCATTTGTTCCCGTCTACTTAGACCCAAAATAATCATACAGAAACCATATTATTTTAATCACTGATTGGCTAATCATTTTAGTGTAATTGTTAGCTAGTTCTTATATCTTTGGTTAACCCATTTCTATTATTTTATATTTTATCATGAAGTTCATGGCCTACTGGCAAATTCCAGCTGACTTTCCCTTCTGGTGACTGCACAGCGTCTCTTGACTCTGCCTTCTTTCTCACAGCATTCAGTTTAGTTTTCCCCATCTAGCTCTTTTCTGTCCTATCACAGGCCAAAACAACTTCTTTGTTAACCAAAGGTATTTACATCATACAGAGGCTAATCCCATGCCAGCTGTGGACTTAGAACTGATAAGTTCTGTTTGTTTAATCATCACAATTATTATGTATTTTCTGAATATAGGTAGAAAACATTTAAGAGAGATTAAATGTAAAATTAGAAATGAGAAAAATAATAAAAACTTTAAAATAGTCTTTATGCCTATAACCAGACTTGTAGAAATCAAAATACTGAACAGGTTTAAAATTGATTGGATATTAATAATGGAGGAGTTTTGGTTCTATAAATAAATAGAAAAAGAGTCATACTTAAGGTTGGAGACATCCCTCATGAGTAGTGTGTCCTAGCATGTTTGAGATTATGTGCTCAGTTTCTTGCACAAGAAAATAGAACAGGTGAAATATACCATTATGAGAAATGACAAAAGCTAGTCACAGAAAGAAAAATACCGTGTGATGCCATTACATGCACAGTCTAAAAAAATACATAGTAGTAGAACAAAGTAAATATGTAGTTATTGAGGAAATAGTGGTGGGGATGGGGTAATGTAGGTCAAAGGGTACAAATATGGAAGATAAATATATGGTAGATAATAGGTCTGTATTTGATGTACTTGATAAGGCTACTGTAGTCTATGAGGGCTAACGCTAATCTTATATTTCATAGTTCCTAATCCTCCTGCCTCCACCTGTCAAGTGCTAACACAGATATACACCCCAGGCCCAACTAATACTATGCATATCTATGTATCTATCTATGTATCTATCTATGTATCTATCTATGTATCTATCTATGTATCTATCTATGTATCTATCTATGTATCTATGTATCTATCTATCATCTATCTATCTATCTATCTATCTATCTATCTGTCATCTATCTATCTATCTATCTATCTATCTATCTATCTATACACGCATACACTCATATGTATCAAAATAAGTATATTAAATCATGGTATATACCTTAAATAAATATAAAATTAAATTTCAGCACATAAAGTATTAAATGACATGGAGACCAAAAGCCAACCTTTGGTTCGTTTGGAAACTTGGAAAGAAAGAATGAATTGATGTGAGTGAAATTTTGTTTAGAAAGTAATGACCTAACATTTCCCTGAATTAATCAAGACAAATTTTATACATTTAGGATGTCAAATCAGGTAAGTTAAATGCAAAAACATATTAAGCCAGAAGAATGCACTCCCTTGACACACAAACGGAAACTGCAACATGTAAAAACTACAGAGCATCTCATATGATTCATAATTAATTCTAAAGGAAGAATTAACTCTAAAGAATTAGTCAAGTGACATATTTCTCAGTAATGATAAAATTCAGAATGTTCAGAATTATATGTGATTATTAAATTATATTAGGGTAGAGGATAGTATGCATATTTGCAGAAAAACAAAAAATGGTTTAGTCATAATAACATAATAACATCTTTAATACTGTAGTGAATTTCAGGAAAAATGATTTTAGAGGAAGTAGCAAAAGAAATGTTTCCTGAGAACTTAGGATACATACATACGTGTGTGTGTGTGTGTGTGTGTGTGTGTGTGTGTGTGTGTGTGTATTCTCCTATGACAATGAATCCCACCCAACAAAAGAACACTGGAGCAAGGAGTTTACTGTAGCAGTCAGAGAGTGGTTCGAATTAGGTTAGGGCAGGAAATGAAGAGCACTATGAAGAGCCTGTCTGTGAGCAGGTTTCCACTTTGGGAACAACTGAGAACCTTAGAATGGGGTTCACACTATCTTAGAAATATCTCTTGAAAATAACAAGAACGCTGGGGTATTTATTCTCCAGTTGCTGTTATGACTTTGACTGAGGGTCATTCTCAGAGATTCTGGTTTGATCTCTGTGGTTACAGAAAGAAAAGTACTTAACCTACCAGTTTACAGAAGGTATCCTGGGAAAACACAAGAACAGAGAGCATCAGGAGAATTATGAATAATACGTTAAATAAAAATTATTCACTAGCCAATTATCACAGCTATAAGATGTGTCTGATCTATTTATTATCTGTCCATCTATCTATCTGTCTTTCTGTTTATCTGTGTCTGTCTGTCTGTCATCTATCCATAACCTACCTACTTACCATCTAACTGTCATATGTCTGTCTACCTGATCTAGCATTTTGTCACCTATCTACCTGTGTTTGCATAAGCATGTATATAAACCGAAAGGAAGCTCAAAGGGAGAATTGTAATAATCTCAATCTCATGACCTTTGTTTTTGCCTATTTTAATTTATATTTTACACTATGTATATGATCTCTCAGATTGTTATCTTTAGAATTTTTATCACTTATTATACAAAAATAAAAGGATTAGACATTTGAACATAAGCACCACAGAAAATTATCTATCATCTATTATTTGTCTCTTTATCACCTATCAATAATCTGCCATTTTTATCACAATGTATCTATCCAGCTATACCTATTGACTCTCTAGCCATTGAACTACCTATTTTTTTTTTTTTTTTTTTTTTTTTTTTGGTTTTTCGAGACAGGGTTTCTCTGTGGTTTTGGAGCCTGTCCTGGAACTAGCTCTTGTAGACCAGGCTGGTCTCGAACTCACAGAGATCCGCCTGCCTCTGCCTCCCGAGTGCTGGGATTAAAGGCGTGCGCCACCACCGCCCGGCTGAACTACCTATTTTTCATCTATATACCTATTTGCTTAGTTATTATTAATTTATTTTCTATTATGTTCCTATATTCTCAAAGTAGGAAATAGCTTTATGAGCAGGATTGGAATTAAAATATAAATGAAGTGAATATGAAATGTTTTTAAATGTGAAATTTTGAGAAACAATATATTGTTTTCCTTTCTGAAAATTTCACATTTAACTTGGTCTTATTTACTTTTGTTTACAGAAAGTTCCCAGAAGAAGATGCCAAATTTGGGTTTTATTCCAATGTCATGTGCTTTGGTTGATGAATTTACTGGAGACATTCTGAAAGAATTGCCTTTCCTAAAGAGGTAAGGCATCCGTATGTATTAATAAATACTTGTTTGGAACGAAAATAGCTATTTATTAAGAATAAGCCTTTGAGAAGGCTTTTTCTGAATAAACTACAGAAATATGACACATTAACATAGTAAATTACATGTAATATGTATTTGGAGCATGTTCCCATTGCCCATCTTTATTATATCTGTGTTATTTTAATTGGAGAACAACGCACTCTATCCCTAACATACAAGGAATGTTTGAGAGTGTTGGAGACCTGAAGTGATCCTGTCTTCTGAAATTTCTAAGAAAATGCTTTGTTGCCTTCTACTACACATGTTGTATCCCAGAAAGAGGAGAAGAAACTATGGTTTTCAAAGTTATAAAATGTGTTGGATTTGGAGGCCTGGTATTTGATATATGCTTGTATTTCTTTTCTCTCCCAGTGATGACCCCATTGTTTCCTCGCTGGTTAAGCACAAGGAATTCGATGAGCTTGTGCACTGGCATTCCCACAGACCTCTCAGTGATGACTATGACAGGACAAAGGCCAATTTCAATGGTGAGCTTGCCGTTTCTACTAAACTAATTGAAATCTACATTACTCTGGCCTTTATTTCAAAGTATAAATCACATTGTGAACTCAGATCAACAGTTTTGGGGAAGAACATTTAACAGGGCATTCAGATGGACAACCGGAAGGATGTTACAGAGATTTCTCCCTTTGTTTCCTGGTGGTTATTCATATGGAGGGTGGAGGTGGTTTAGGCAGAGGAGTGCATTTGTGATTTCTCTCTCCTGAGTTTGACACTGTGTTAAGGAAATAAGGCTTGTAGTTTAAGAAATCTGGATGTTCTTTGAAGTGTAATATATAGTGATGAAGCTCTCAGCTCTATGACTGTGTCCCAGGATGAGGGCCTTATTTTTCCCTATCCATTAATTCAAGGAACCAGAATACTTCAGATGGCTTTCTTCTTGATTTTCCCTACTGAAGCTCATTCACAGGGCACAAACAGGTAACACATAGAGTCTGTCTCTAAAACATAACAAAGAACCCCTCTAAAAAAAAAACCCAAATCACCTCGAAGGAAAGGTACTCATGGACCCCTACTCCTTACTGCTAATCCTGATGGATTCTGGAGGAGGGTCACCATTAGCTTCAGTTGTGTACCCAGTGGTGTGCTCCCAGGGCTCCATTGTAGAGGCCAATAGACAAACCCACAGTCCTAATTAAAGTTAATGTGTCAGAAATCAAAACAAAAATGCATGCGTTTGGGAAAAAGACTTTTATGGAGATGGGGGAAATGTCAAGTTAGATTGGATCTAAAAGAGAATGAGGTAAGTAATTAGAGTGTACCATATCCATTACGAAAGAACACATTTAATCAATAAAATTAAATAACATTCTTAGTATTTGCTTTTGGAAACAGACTGTAAAAAAAATTGTCTTGAAAGTGTTTGAGCTCCTGGGAGTTGTTGACCAGTAGCAGAACCCTTAAACTGCATGCATGAGATCCTAGGTTCAATTCCGTAAACAACAACAACAACAACACACACACATATATATATGAAAAATTGCCACTTTTGTAGACTTTTTGAAAGTCATTCTATAGATGGGATAGCCCAATTGAAGACAATTTTGGTTAAGTTTTTGGGCAAACTGCTCAGGCAAAATTGCTGTTGTATACTAGAAAGAATAGCACCTGTTTATGGAGTGGTGTGGAGAGTTAGAGATGCTTCTGAGAAAGCCTAATCATTTTACATTTTAAGTTTTTTCTTCTTCAGAGTGTACAAGAGACCCCCGTTATCTTAGAAGTGTGCAGAAATATCATGTTTTTCAACGATTTTATGGGAACTCATTAGAATCAGTCTCTTCTAAGCTCATCATAACTCAAGGTGCTAAGCCCAAGAAGGATTGCAGTAAGTCCAGGAGCAAAAAGCCACGTGTAAGTTTCCATAAATTCCATTATTATTAAAAGCTCTTGATACTGTTCTTTTTTATTGATTTTATTGTGTTATGCATTTTTCTCTGCTCTCCTCCTTTCCTCTCCCCTCCTGTTCAACCCTCTCCCTTGGTCCCCATGCCCCCAGTTTACTCAGGAGAGATATTCTTTATTAAATTGGTGGTTCTCATCACTTTGATGGCTTTTTCCATCTTTTTTCTTATTTGGGTGTTGTGGTTTGAATGAGATGTCTCCCACAGTCTGAGCATTTGAGTGTGTGGCCCCCAGTTGGCAGCACTGTCTGGGGAGGCTCAGGAAGTTGCCCTTGCTGGAGGAAGTGTGTCACTGGAGGCCTGTTTGGAGAGCTTAAAGCCTTGCCATTCCTGCTTACAGTTTAAGACACAAACTTTCCGTTTCTTGCTCCAGGTGCTATGCCTCTGTACCGCAATCAGCAGATCTTAGCCCTCTGGAATCACAAGCTCAGATAAATTTTTTCTTCCATAAATTTTCTTGGCCATATCATTTGACTACAGCACAGAAAAGTAACACAAAGAACAAACATATTTATTATGATACCTGCTAGAAAGTCTAACTTCCATATAAATTATTACATATGTTCCTCTATGCAATAACATATACTTATTTAGAAAATCAAGTAAAGCATTAAGTCAATAAATGTTTGGCTTAAAATTTTGCAATAATATTAAAATGTAGTTTATTAGTTAATAACAACCAGAATGTTTTTCACAAATCCAGCAAAAATAAGCATACAACACATGGGTTTCTTTGCCTGACTTATACAGATTTTCTATGCTTTCATCAAAGTATTTATATAAATAATGATTTAACTTTTTAAAAAATAAAAAAAAAAAAAAAAAAAAAAAAAAAAAAAAAAACATATAAAGAAAAAAAAAGAAAAAAAAAAAAAAAAAAAAAAAATGCAGTCCAGGAAAGAATAGAAAGTGACACTGCTTGAAGACCTAAATAAATCTTTGCAAGGTCTATTTGATAATATTAAATTTACCCTTTAATATATAACACAACATAGAAATTTAGAAAATTATCTATAGCAAGTCTTTATATTCAAAAAGTTGAATTATTATGTTTTCAATCAACAGTCTTAATTAAAGACATATTTTTATGATTATTCAAGTATGGGGTGATGGTCAAAATCATCTGAGCATACTTAAAATATTCACAAAAAATGTCAATGTGGGATAGTTCTTTCTTGTCACAAATTTGTTTCCTTCCATTTGGGCAGGAGACTAAGGCTGACAGAATTGCTAGAGAGAATAAGAAGAGGTTGATTGCCAAGGAAGAACAAAGGGAAGAACAACAATGGAATACCCTGTCATCTTCTATTGAGAAGGAGATGAAAAGGAATTTTAGCTCTGGGATGAAGAAGCTGGAAGAGTTTTTGAAATCATGTAAAAGTAACTCAGTAAAAGTTCAGGCTGAAAAAGTTGGGTTAACGGCTTGCTTGACAGCATGGAAGGAGCAGTGCCGAGCTGAAGGTGTGTGGGGTGTAATTCGGGTGGCTTACCTTGATGAGCTAGAGTTCAAAGAGATGTAAAGACGGTGTCTTTTCACCTACTAACTAGAAATTTGTATAGTAGAATTAATAAAGGGTTCTTTCCTCTGTTTTTATCAATGAGTAATGGCATCTCAGAGAGGTGACCAACAGCAAAGACAAAGCACATTTATAAGCACAATTGGAGAAAGCTTTAAACTAACTGCTGACCAGGAAGAGAGCATTGTTAGCAGAACCAATAGCAGTGAGACACAGTAGAACTCATAATTTACTTTTGAGTTCCAATGATAAACATTTTTTTCTGGATAAGTTGGTGTTTATGCTTGCTTATTAACTTAGTTTCCCCTTATTTGTTGTGATGAAGAATACTTTCATAAAAGCAACTTCATGAATAAAGGGTTTATTCTATCTAATAGGTCATTGTTTTGGAGGACATATCAAAGTTGGAGATGCTTGAAGCACCTCTATTTCATTTACTTGGCATCCTCTTGTATAATAGCTTTCAATATAGGTTTGATAGCACTTCCTTAGTAGGTGAGAGTGTACACCAACTAAAAGAAACATAAGAAACCAAAAGAGAAGTGAGAATGAAGATGTGAGCAGAGGGGAGAAACAGTGTGTGTGATGCTAGAGAAGTGGAAGGATTGTCAGAGTCTGGATCTGATCGCTGGAAGACATGGACTGCACTGAACAAATAGATTAAAGGTTTACATCCAGTAGCTCTCTGTGAACAATAGGGCTAAAATGAATGTTGCTAAGATTATAATCTTATATTTAAAATCATGCAATTATTTTCTTTTAACAAAGGGGACATAGGAATATGAGACAGAGAAATCTTTAAAATTCACCATGAAATTCAATAAACTTCAATTTAATGTTTTAATTATGAATTGTAAGAATTTTATCTTGTCCTTTCTATTCTCAAACATCTGTTAATGCTAAGTAAGATGGTTTCATAAATATCCGTGAATAAGCTAGATGATTGCTCTTTGTTAATAAACATTTGTTACTTTGATAACTTTTATAACAATTTTATTATTTGCATTTTGTACCAAGGTGAAACAACAAAAGACTTCAGCATAGCTGTTGATATGATGAAGAGAATTCATTCCTTGTTGGACAAACACTCTGAACTTCTGCAGGAAGCAGATCAGAAACTCATAGCCAGATGTCTTACGTGTTTAGGGTTTGATGAACTAGCAAGTTCTTTGTATCCAACTCAGGTAACATACTATAAAAGCTTCATTTTATTTAGCTGTAATTGGCTATATATACAGCACCCTTTCAAGTACAGTGATCTTTTTATGTTCATTTTTAATAGAAAATATCATCTTAGTTAATCCAACTACCAAATCTGAGTTACTCAAGTGGAAATTTTTATATTAATTGACTAGCACACTAAATGTCAAATGATTTCTGCAGACTTTTAAAGCTAACAAAATACTTAATTCTAACAAAACAGCTCGTATCTATAATGGTGATGATGTAAATATGTCAGGCTTTAGGTACAAATATTAGAGTAAACATTTGAAAATCTTGACTTCTACTGATTTGCTTGTGTTTCGGAAAAGTGGCAATGCCACCAAGATGTTTAAAGAATTATTAAAATTGTTTTCATATTGAAGAAAGTCAGTTATAAACATTTCAACATTTAAGTCATGGTATAACTTAATTGCTTTCAAAATAATTTTTTAAAACAATACAGGATAAAGCAGATGACATAAAACTGAAAAAAATGAATAAATATTCAGTTGGAATTGGGCCAGCTAGGTTCCAACTACAATATATGGGTCACCATTTGATAAGAGAAGAAAGAAAAGATCCAGACGACAGAGTCCAAGATTTTATTCCCGATGAATGGCAGGTAAAATATAAAAAATTAATTAATTATTATATATTTTAATCATGTATGCATCATAGAATTTTATGCACCATGGAATTTCTTATATCTCCATCTCTCTCTCTCTCTCTCTCTCTCTCTCTCTCTCTCTCTCTCTCTCTCTCTCTCTCTCTCTCTCTCTCTCTCTCTCTCTCTCTCCCTCCCTCCCTCCTCTCTCTCTCTTTTTCTCTCTGTGTGTTAGTATTTGTATTTGTCATGGACTTCTCAATATTGAATTATTACATTTAAAAGTTATTTCAGTTAAAGTTCATTATTATTTAAAATGGCTCATTTGGACTAAAATTTTCCATTTAAAGAAATTAAAATTATCATTTCCTTGGAAAGGTTTTGGATGAATTAGCATACATAGAGTCAAAGCTTAAAAATGTCTGTGCTATACAGCTATTATCATTTTGTACCACGTTCCAGGTTTTCTGTTAACAGAATTTCATTAGTGAACAATATAAATACTCATGAAGAAGTTTGTGTAGTCTAAAGAGTGGAAAAATTGCTTATATATTTACTACCATTCTGACTATATGTCTGTAAACACCCATAAGATAAGTATTGATGGCTACAAATTTGGAAGTAACTGCTTCTGCACACATTGATATATATATATATATATCATTGATATATATATATTATATATATGATAACTTGAGTATTATTTACTTATAGAAATGCAATTTTGTAGGTTCAATCTGACTCGTTGTTCAAGTCAGTTCAGATTTTGTAAGTCATTTTTCATTAATGTAATGAAAAACTCAAGACACTCTGGCTTTAATGTAGAGATACTTAGATGGCTCCATGAGCCTAGCTTCCAGTGCCAGCTTGTGAACAGAATGACATCACATTGGGGTGGATCAGCTTGTGTGAGGAAGTGTAAGACTGAAGGCTAGAATCAGAGAAAGCTAGTTGGGTAGAGACCTTGTATATCAAAATTCTTATTTTTCCTTAAGTGGGGGACCAATGCCCTATTTCAGTGTGGGCTACAGGGCAGGACAATTTATTTCTGTTTTCCATACACCTTCTAATTCTTTCATGCCCTTTTCATTCTGATGTAGCATGTGGGGAAGACTAAATTCACAGAATGGCAGGTTGCGATTTGAGAGTACCTTCTGTCTTCTGTCCTTCACATAGGTTTTCCATTCTTTTGACTACTCACATCTTGATGAAAAAATAATAGGATGAAATATGATGCTCCCAAATAGTCACCCTTCAAGGGTAAGCTTTAAAATAAAGAATCTTTGGTATTTCTGTGCTTCCATCATTTGCTTACTGCCATACTAATATATGTTGGCTGGTTCCAACAACTATATTTCTCTATTAATACATTAAAAACAAACTTCGTAATAGTGAGATCTTATTCTGACACTATTTTTGAGAGATATTTTTTGTACAAAAGAGCATGTTCTATTATGGTCTTTTCTTCCCTCTATGTTGTATACTTTGGTCACAATTCTGTCAATACATCTTGCTTTACTGCCTTCCTCATTGGCTCCTTCTTTGTCCCGAATAGTCTCCCTTTCATATATAGTTCTTTTTAGTTTTTCTACTCCATTTTCACATGTAAGACTACCCTCACAGCCATTGAAAAGCAAATAAATTGCATCGTTTGAGAGACTGAGTCATCTATCAGAGTTTACTTTTAATTTTTCTGTGTGTCTGCAGCTCTCCATCACTGAGGTTCAGAAAAATCAGAATGGTAAAGGAATGATCTGTTGGGGTAGCATATGACTTGTTTGATTGATGCAAATCATGGTCTGACCCCTGCAGCGAGAGCTCCTGGATGTGGTGGATAACGACGAATCTGCAGTGATTGTTGCTCCAACCTCCTCTGGCAAAACCTATGCTTCCTACTACTGCATGGAGAAGGTGCTGAAGGAGAGTGACGAAGGTGTGGTTGTGTATGTTTCACCCACAAAGGTAGGGATCCAGTGCATGTAATATATTTTTATTCCAGAATTTACTCAGAAGTATTAGACATGGATATGTGGTATATCTAGTTTTTAAATTTATTTTCACAAGTTAAAAATTAGTAATGGGCTTCATAATAGAATTTTTGTATATAATTTTTGACTCCCCTTCACCACTACCTCCCCTGTGATGTATTCCCCTCCACTGCTTCTCTTTATTCTTATGTAGCCCCCATTCCACTTTCAAGTCACATATATTCTATTATCTTATTTCCCTCCTTTCCTTCTGCACTATTTCCCCTCTTATGCTTCCCATTCTAGTTTAAGTCCCCTACCCAATCTTTCTTACATTATACATATAATAAAAACTAAAGTTTATGATCCAAATATAAGAGAAAACATGTGTTATTTGTCTTTTTGTGTCTGTGTTATTTTGCTTAATGTAATAATACCCAGCTTCATTCATTTTCTTTGAACAACATTGTTTCATGTTTGTTTCTTTTTGAATAGAATATTGTATTTGTACAACATTTTTTCTATTAATTTGTTGCTGGACATCATGCTTGCTTCTGTTTCCTAGCTATTGGAATAGTGGAAGTATGAACATGGATGTGCACATATCTCTTTAGTAAGAAAGGAAGACTTTAGGGCATATACCCAGGATGGAGTGATGTAGCTAGGTCATGAGGTAGTTTCATTTTTCATGCTTTGTGAAACCTCAGTGATGATTTCTATAATGGGTATACCAGACTATACTTTTACCAGTAATGATTAAGGGTTCCCCTTTCCACATATTTCTCCCAACTGTTAACACTTGTTTTCTTGATTTAATCATTCTAATTGGAGTGAGATGGAATCTCAAATGTTTCTCAAGATTCCCGTTGTCATTCAGTGAACTTCTGCTACCATCAGTGGTAGTAGAATTCTGTTCATTTAGAGAGGTGCATTTTTATATTTGCATATTTGGATGTGCATTTCTTTGGTGATTTGGGTGGTATTATTATTTATGAATTTTGGTCTGTCATATTTCTTTATTCATGGTGTACTTGATGACACATTTGTCTACCTTTTTCTTTTTCTTCTCTTTTTTACTTTTTAAAAATTTTATTCTATGCATCTTCTATGTAATGTGTGAGATAAAGGGGTCACTCTTCTGAGTACTGCAGCTGGTAGGGTAGGGACACTACCACTCCTGTAACCCCAGTGCCAGTTTCTTACTCATTCCAGGTACTAATGGGCATGAGAGGGAAGGGGAAGAGCATCTTTCCTCTGTCCATTTTACCACAATGGGGACGGCTTTCCTTTGCTCATAACATTGGGGCTGGGTCACCTTCACCTTCATCCACCAGGCAGCTTTGCTGTGCTTCCTAGCTGAGGGGCAGGGCCATTTCCTGAGTGCTGCAGCTGTTAAGGGTCAGCTTTCTCACCTGCTGCAGGCAGTAAGGAGTGAGGGGGAAAGGGGGCATCTCTCACCTTCCTACACTGCCACATGACCGATGGGTAGTGATGACAGCTGGCACATCACGCCTCCACCAACAAGTTTGGCTCTATTGTTACCTAGGTGAAGTGCAGAACCAGCTCTTCCAAGTGCTGAAACTGGTGAGGAGCAGGGACAACTCTCCTGTTCTTGTAACCTCAGGGCTAGTACTCACACCTGCCTTAAGAATTGATGGGGGGAGAGGCACCTCTCCTCTGTCCATATCATCATAGGACAGATTGGGTAATGGAGTTAGCTATCCCTTGCTCACTACTTCAGGGCTGGCTCACCTACACCTGTGCCAGTAGACTTGGCTCCATTGTGTTGCCTGGGTACAGGGCTTGCTCTTCCGAGTTTTAGCTGGTAGGGGTCAGAGACAGTTTTCTGTTCTTATGACCACAGGTCCAACCCACCCATATGCCTCAGGTAGTGATGGGTGAGGGGTAGGGTTCGGGGAGTGGAGGAGAGAAGGAGGAGGGCATCCCTTTGCCTACTTTTTTTTTTTTTTAGAATGAAAGAGTTGGCTTTTTTTTTTTTACAAATTCCTCAAATTTTGTGTAATGAATAATACATCTCTTTATGAACCACAATGAAGTATACATTCATGAATAAGGCTTCTACCTTAGCTTATTACAGTTATTCATTCCTATGGTAATGTTAAAATCTTTGTGTAATTGGGACTATTCACATTTTCGTTTGGAGACTGTCTTCATTAGGTATTCCTATTGCTGTGATAAGATATCATCATCAAAAGAAACTTTGGGAAGGAACGGTTTATTTCAGCTTACACTTACATAACACAGTTAATGGCTGAGAGAATCAGGATAGGAGCCCAAACTGTTTCAGAACCTAGATGCAGGAATTGATGCCGAGGCCATGGAGGGTGCTGAGTACTGGCTATTTTTGTCATGGCTTGCTCATCCTGCTTCCTTATAGCAGCAAAGTTTACTAACCCAGGGGTGAAACTCTCCACAGTAAACTGCCCCCCCCCACATTAATTATTCATCAAGAAAGTTAGCCACAGGACCATCTGATGGTAGCATTTTCTCAGGAGAGCTCTCCTAGTTCCAGATGATTCAAGTTTGAGTCAAGTTGACATAACAATAGCCAGCACGAGGCGTTGTGTGTTCAGATACATTAAAATAACTGGAAAGTCACTTTAAAACGTATTTATAGATGTATTATAAATATTACAGTTTCATTTATATGGTGTGTACTTTGGGGGAAAAGTGTAATAATTCAATCAAAGTGTGTAATAGATGTTTGAAGGTTTATAGATTCCTCTGGCCATACTACCTGCTTGATCCTTAGTGAGACTATACAGATTTGTGTATATACTCAAGCTTCTGACATCTGAGGGAGGTTCTGAAATATGAGATACAAATTTATTTGAGATTCTTTTTGTGATAGCCTCGGATTATAAGTGGTGATCATTTAACTGCACTGTATGTGTTAGTTTTTCTGCTCTATAGGAAATGCTTATCATTTTACTTCCATATAATTGTTTTCTATGTCTGTTTTAATATAGGTTGTTGTTAATCAAAGAAGTTCAGATTTTTAGTCCAACAGTTCAATGAGAGAGCTTTTTACTGTAGAGTGGGTAGATAAAAGGGTTTATTTAGTTTTCTGAGTTCATAGCAGAACATAGTTTTGAACATCTCCATCATTAAATTTTGCTGACCTACATTTTATTATGTAGCTAATACATCTGTTTTCCTGTCAATCAGGCACTTGTTAATCAAGTGGTAGCAACTGTTCAAAATCGTTACACCAAAATTTTGCCAGCTGGTCAAGTTGTGTGTGGCGTTTTCACTAGGGATTATCGTCAAGATGCCCTGAACTGCCAGGTTTGCCATACTACTTAATAAACTTAATATTAGATTATATAACAATGATATGTCTTTTTGACTAGAAATCTAACATCTTCTCAAGATTTGTGAAAATAATTTCTTGAATTTGTGAAGGACGAAACTGCTTCAGAGAAAATACAAAGTTGTCAAGTTCTAAAGAATGTGAAAAATAGAACTCATTTTCTCTAAAGATATATTCATTTTGATTTAAACTTTTAGTTTATATCTCATTCATCATGTTGCTTTACAATGAATTCAAAATGATACAGTGATCTTACATGCTACCAAAATTTAGTGAACAGCCATATATTATCATAATTACTTTCTCTTGTTAGATACTCATATCAGTTAAAACGTTTTTGTTGTGTTGTAGTTAATGAATACGCTGTAGTGTTAGTGAAGTTATAGTGTTCTGTCTTATTGAATTATGAGATAAATAATTAATTAGGATAAAATGAAAACTAAGACATGCTTGTAGAGCATTATATTGTAGACTTGGCAATGTGTTGCCTGGATTGCCTTTAAAAGAAACATCTTCTAATGGATAAGGAAAATGTGGTACATTTACACAATGGAGTACTACACAGCAGAAAATTTATGACATCTTGAATTTTGCAGGAAAATTATGAAGCTAGAAAAAGTTATTTTGTGAGGTAACCCAGACCCAAAAAGACAATCATCACATATACTCACTCATAGGTGGTTTTTAAACATAAAGCAAAGAAAGCTAGCCCACAAATCACAATCCCAGAGAACCTAGACAACAATGAGGACCCTAAGAGAGACATACATAGATCTAATCTTCATGGGAAGTAGAAAAGATAAGATATCCTGGATAACTGGGAACATGGTACCTTGGAGGAGGGTTGAAGGGGAAGGGAGAAGCAGGGAGGGAAGCATAGAAAAATGTAGAGCTTAATAAAAATCAATAAAATTAAAAAAAAAACAAAGAAACATCTTTAACACATACTCTTTGTTAGTGTTAGATTTGAAAGAATTAAGTAAAATTAAGCTGGGCCATGGTGGTGCATACCTTCAATCCCAGCACTTTGGAGGAAGAGTCAGGCAAATCTCAGTGAGTATGAGGCCAGCCTGGTCTCCAAGTGAGTTCCAGAACAGTCGGGACTGTTACACAGAGAAACCCTGTCTTGAAAAACATAAACAAAAATTAATTGATATATATATATATATATATGTATATGTGCTTATTTAGTTAAAACATTTTTATTTATTCCTTGAGAATTTTATATGTGTTTGACGTGTATTAAGAGCATATCCACCTACCCTGTTTTCTCCTTCTATCTCCCTTCCCTCCCTCCAACTCACAGGCCTCCCAGTATCAAATCTCTTTCTCAGCAGCCACCACCTGCAATTAACTCCTCTGCCGGGGTATGGCCTTGTGAGTGCTTCCTCATTCATGCTGGAATTTTGACTGGTTTGATCTGCAGATTTTGTTCAGAGATAACCACAGTTACTGTGAGTGCATGGGTGGAACTGCCAGGCCTTGTTCAGAAGACGACAGTTCACAATACACTATGCCTTCCCCTGGCTCTCTCATTCTTTTCATTTCCTTTATTGTTTGTTGTGTTTGGAAAGAGATCAAAATGTGCCCCATTCAGGGCTGGACACAGTTGGAAGGCTCACAAACAAGAACCTGCACTTTAAAATTTGATATTTTACCATTTTGTCCAAGGAATATTGAAGTCTTGTTGTTCAGACTAATATCCCAAGTGTAATAAATCCAATCCTTAGATGTAGTATCAGATCTTAATTATTAGAAGATATATTCAAGAAGCTTTGCCTCATGCAGTTTTATACCTATGCACATTCTAAGTGTTACCTCACATCCTACTGCTGTTTTTAGGTCCTTGTTACTGTGCCTGCATGCTTTGAAATTCTGCTACTCGCTCCTCATCGCCAAAGCTGGGTGAAGAGGATCAGATATGTCATATTTGATGAGGTAGGCTTGATTTCACATCTCAGGATAACTTCTTAGTATTCATATATTCTGTATGTCTTTGCTGCTTTGGGACATCTGCCCCTTGGACAAAGTTCAGATTTGGAAGCAATTCTCTTCTGAACATTTCCCCAGCTGAATCACCCTCTTGGCTCACTGCTTCTGTTGTTAATCAGTAGTAGGGTGTAATGGTGAGAGTTCTGCATGCATGAGGAACAATCTTCATCGGGGATGTTGTTGTAGAGGAAAAAAAATTAAACTCATGACACAAAAATAAAAATCCAGTCCAGCCTCCAAACAAAGCGTTTTATGCTTTGCTTTGTGATGGGAAATGATTCTGTTTGTTGTGATCTTAAAGGAAAACAAATGGCCCATTCAAAATACGGTTCTAAAAGTATGTTTTCAAAAAGGCATTTGTGAGGAAATCCAAGGAGAAGAACTTATTGTTAATCTTAAGCTGACAAGGTAAGGAAGCATTTGCTTCTGGTTGCAGAGGAGATTCTGATCGAATGGGCTATATTTCAAGCAGTGAACCTTAGCAGAGGTACACAGCTGGGTCAGACAATCTGGGAGAGGCCAAGGGAAAAATGATCTCAGCTTACTCCATCATTAGAGCTAGAGATCCAGAGAACCTAAAGTCCCACTGAAGTAGTACCTGTGGATCAGTGTCCCTGAGCACTAGAGTGGGATGAAAACCAGTGTAGATACAAACGTTCTGATGGAAGCCACTTAGTGGAGTTCTGTAGCAGCATCGTTCAGTATGCTTATTCAGAGACTTAGAGCCCCATAGAAAAGTACATTCTTTTTTATTCCACACTGACAATTTATTTTATTATTATTATTATTATTATTAAACATTTTCACCTCCTCCCCCTTCCAATTTCCTTTCCCTTTCCCCCCTCCCCCCTCCCCCTCCCTCTCTAGTCCAAAGAGCAGTCAGGGTTCCCTGCTCTGTGGGAAGTTCAAGGTCCTCCCCCCTCCATCCAGGTCTAGGAAGGTGAGCATCCAAACAGACTAGGTTCCCACAAAGCCAGTACATGCAGTAGAATCAAAACCCAGTGCCATTGTCTTTGGCTTCTTAGTCAGCCCTCCATTCTTTTATTCCTGGATTTTAAACTAAAAAGATAAAATGAACATATATTTAGCTAATCTTTACTTTGTTTCCGTAATAATAATGATTAATAATAATAATAATAATAATAATAAATGAATAAATAATTTGTGTCCTGGAGATTAAGTCCAGAGCTTTGATGGGGATTCTACCAAAACTGCTTAGGCAAAAGCAAGCCTGTCTGGGCCATGTAATGGCCAGGCTGTCCACTTGGTAGGCGTGGAGCTTAAATCCCTGTGGGCACCAAGTGATGAACGGATGCTTAAAAGAAATCCCCCACTAGCTCAGAATTGAGAAATAGATAGTTTTTATTTAGGGGTAAACTCACAAATCATAATTCTCTGCCTGAACGGTGGACAGAAATCGAATCCAGCAATTCAACAATCAGAACGAGCAGCCAGGGCAATAAAGAATGGGCAGACACGTATATAGTATAAGTATATAGTATGGTATAAGAGGCAACGCCCCAGTAACCACAAGCAAGCCTTCCTACAGCAACAATTATGTCCTCGATCTGTATTTCTCTCGTACTTCTTTAAACTTGGTGTGGTTCATTAAAGGTAATGGGAAATACCTATGACCAATTTAAGATTCCATATGCTATTTTAACTTGTCATTCTTAAAACTGACCTGTCAATTAAAAATATTCTTTTCTTTTATAGGTACATTGTCTTGGTGGAGAAATTGGAGCAGAAATCTGGGAGCATCTCCTTGTCATGATCCGATGTCCATTTTTGGCTCTTTCAGCTACCATAAGCAACCCCAAGCATCTTACTGAGTATGGATTAGGTTCTATTTTGCACAGAATGTTTATCTATTTTGATAGTTTGGATTCTATAATCTTTTATGGGCTTAAGACTTACCTCATTTTCTGGTTAACTTATAGCACTCTCGGAATCTTTAAGCTAAAATCTCTTTAGTTCTTTCAGATAAATTTTGGCAATCTCTACAAAAAATAGCCAGCTGGTGTGGGAAGTCCTTCTGAATATGTGTTACTTTTATTTGTTAATGAATAAAGAAACTGCTTTAGCCTATGATAGGGCAGAATAGCTCTAGATGGGGAAACTAAATTGAATGCTGGAAGAAAGAAGACGAGTCAGTGAGATTCCATAAAGCCTCTGCAGGAGATACACTTGCCGAAGAACTTTACTGGTAAACCACGAGCCTCATGGTAAAATATAAATTAATAGAAATGGGATAATTTAAGACATAAGAGCTAGCTAGCAATACATTTAAATGATTTGCCAAACAGAGTTTTAGTTAATACAGTTTTGTATAATAATTTTGGGTCTGAGCTGCCAGGAACAAACGTGCAACCTCCACCAACACCCAGTGACCAGATCTGCAGTTGAATAGGAAGTATTATATCATAGCTCAAAAATAAAATGATGGATGCATATTTCTTTTATTTATTCTAAATAAAGGTGATAGAATGATACATTTATCCATAGATCTCAAGATCATCACATTTTATAGATTTATTTATTTAGAACAAGAGCAAAACTTTATTAATGGGAAGTCACACATCTTGTCTTTGGGCTTGAATGTTGAGTATTAATAACAACATCTCCCGTGTGTTATATTCCCTCCTATGTATTTTGCATATACATAAATATCTATCTTAAATATTATCAATATTAGATTTAGTAGTATTTCCATTGTTATTATTAGAAAATAGTAGTTTTACAAGTCTATTCATTTTTAAACATGAAAGACAGGCACAGAAATATTAAATGATTCATGCAGGATTCAGAGTTAATAGTAAGGAAGCTAGAATTCTATTTTAGGTTAATGCGACTATAAAACTAATTTTGTTCTGTGAAAATTTTAAGACACGCAAATTTTTCTCTATATAATTGTTTAATTTCATGTAAGTTATTTCTATTTTCTTATTAAATAATGTATGAGTTGCTTTCATGTTGTTGTGAACAAAAGTACCTTACGAGAGGTTTTAGAAAAATTTCAGCCCATCACAATGGGAAAGGCAAGGAGGTGAGGCTTCAACCATGGAAGTGGGAGCCTGAGGTGGCAGTTTGTTTACATGGCAGCAGACAGGAAGCAGAGAGAGCTAGATGAGAACCAGTGGCTAGTATAACCTTTGTGATAGCTGATGCTCGTTGTCAATTACTCTTCAAAGTCCCTCTGCTAGTGACTGACTTCTATTATGTAGCTCCTACATTCTAATGACCCCACAGTTTTCAAAATAATATCAAGGACTGGTAGCCAAGTGAAGCATGAACCATTGGGCACAATACTGATTAAAATCATAAGTAATATATTTATTTTTAAAGGTGGCTCCAGTTGGTAAAGAGTTACTGGGAAAAAGTAGACAGTGCAATGGAGAAAACAACTTTTTCCAAAAGAAATTCTGGTGCTCGTGGCAGTCATTACAAAGACCAAGTGCAAGCCAAACAGTCATATAAAGTTAGACTTGGTATGTATGCTCCATGTAGTTGTATAGCCTTGTTTTTGTTTAGTTTGGCTATTTGTGTTAAAATTATTTCACTCACCACATTTCTGATAATTTGGAAACCTCACTCTTCCCCTTTCAGTGACTCACAAAGAGAGATACAATGACCTAGAGAAGCACATATGTTCTGTGAGACAAGATGAAATTTGCTTTGATCATTTTCACCCATGTGCCTCGCTAACCATAGATCATGTAAGTAGCAACCTTTGCCACAGTTGTTCCATGGATCAGCACTGTCTGGCTAACAGCTGAAACTATAATGCTGTGCATAAGGAGGTCTAATTGCAGCTTGATGCTAGAATGCAGAGGGAACACTAAAATTTTGGTTTAAAAAACCAACAGCAGTGTATTTTTTTCTGTAGTTTCTCAATGTCATGATGCTCTCAGGATTCTCTGTATTTAAAAATTATTAAATACTTTTACTTGATTGTACAAGGAGGCCCCACTTGTTCGTCCCTGCTACCCAGACCTGAAATAATCACACCAAATCTGTATTAATTAAATCACTGCTTGGCCCATTAGCTCTAGCTTCTTATTGGTTAATACTTACATCTTAACTTAATCCATTTCTATTAATCTGTATATCACTACCTGTCTATAGCTTACCAGTTAAAGTTCCAACCAGAGTCTGTCTCCAGTGGCTCCACAGGGGCTCTCTGACTCTGCCTTCTTCTTCCCAGCATGCAGTTCTGTCTTCTCTGCCTACCTAAGTTCTGCCCTATCAATAGGCCAAGGTAGTTTCTTTATTCATTAATGATAATCACAGCACACAGAGGGGATACCCACATCACCTCCCCTTTTCTGTTTAAATAAAAAAAGAAGATTTCAACTTTAACATAATAAAATTACATATAACAAAACGTGTATTAAGCAAGAATTACAGTTACAATATTTTTATTTACTTTATCTTCTATTATAACTAAGGAAAACTATAACTATTTACCTATTCTTCAACTTCATCAAAGACTCCTGAATGATATACTATTACCTAAGTAAACAGGAAGTTCATTGAAAGTAACTTCCAAAACTCTAGAAATGACAGAGACATCTTGCTGTCTGGACAGTTATCCAAAGTTCTTCTGAACTGTTGAGGCATCCATCTTCAGCCTACAGGTCCATAGTATCCAGCAGACTTTTTCATGAAGCAGGAAATTTCAAAGACATTTCTGCCTATATTGGCAATTTGCCAGTCATTTTCTTTTGTATCTTGCAG
The DNA here is from genome assembly GCF_014885135.2 of Alexandromys fortis. Lineage (NCBI taxonomy): Eukaryota > Metazoa > Chordata > Mammalia > Rodentia > Cricetidae > Alexandromys > Alexandromys fortis. The sequence goes on from NW_026068009.1 coordinate 4,224,501, forward strand.
AGTGTCTAGTAGAGTCTTTTATGAGGTAGCAACCCCGAAGGATCATCTCATTTTTAAACAAGTTCAGCAGTCATCTCTCTGCGGGCCCTACATTTCCAGTTCATCAGTCCAGGAAAGAGCAGTTTCTTGCCCAAATGGCTAACCAACTCCATAAGAAGCCTTTTCAATGCCCATCTTCCTCTTGAAGTAGCTGATGCTGCCAGGAGCAGACGTGTCTCATTGTCATGAAAAGTCTTAAGTTTTTAAACACTTTAAATGGCATATTCTGAAGGTCTCTGAATGATTTGAAGAATACCTATCTAACTGAAATATATCTCTATACATCTAGAAAATCTAACTAATATGACTACAAGCTTGAATAATATAGATGACTATCTATTAACCTATATTTCTTAATTACATATTACATATTTAAATGAACAGCACAATCACAATACCTTAAGCAAGAGCAGATATATATATATATATATATATCACAAAACCAACCTTAAATTTGTGTTAATTAACCAAGATCTATATCAGTGCAAATTATTCATATCTATATCATATCCCCTTTAAATGTAAACAAACATTTATAAACAATATTTGGGAATATGGGCATAGTAATTTCTCTCCAAACTTCTTCCTGTTGTTTATTGGGCAAAGTACTTTTTTGAGGGGTGTACAAGGCAACCTTTCAGGGGCTCTTAGTCCACAAAATCATATAGGTTTGGAAGCAATCCAAAGGTTGTCATCTTCTGTGAAAATAAGAGAAGAACTTTTTTCCAAAGTAAGCGATTCTTAGATCCATATTTTAAAGTCAATACCTTTATAATATACATGCTGGTTTAGCTTAGCAGCACATACAATAAAATGTTTGTCTATACTTAGCTTTTAAACTGTTAAAAATTCAAAGAAAACACAATAATATACATAATTTAGTCTCTGTATATAGTCCATCTTTACGTGACTTATTTTTCTTTACTCCTTTTAATCTATGACTATCTGTACTCTGTGTCTTTAAAGACTTTTTTTTTACTTCTTTTTCAACTCTTTATACTCTTTTTTTTTCTCTCTTCCAAACCTACATACATTTATCCACCACTGTGACCCATTTAGAGTTCATTTATGTCTGAATTTGTCCTTATTGCATTATATGTAATTCTCTACTGCCTTGAAGAGTTTTTAAATGTTAAGCAGCTTGGTTGCAGCTGCTCTGGATGCTGGTTCTACCTCTCTCCAATTTTAAAATGGTGGACGTACTATTTCTGCTAGCTCTGGGGCTACCAGGTAGGAGCCGTGCCCAGCAGTCCAACCCTGACAATGAGCATGCAGCACATAAACCCTTTTAATCTGAGTAACAGCCAAATCTGCCATGAAGAGCACTGCACACCAGGAAACATCTCTCTGTATGGCCGGAATCTGCCAGCTCTCCCACCTGTGCAAACCTAGTGGACTTGATTCTGCCGCCTGCCCAGGCAGAGAACATGGAGCCACAGGCATGGTCTCAGCCACTTTCCTCCTGACCCCAGTGGGCACACAAACACCCGGGCCCACAAATGCCATTGAAATGCTGCATAGCTGGGAGTTTGCTCTAGTGGCATGGCCCAGGAAGCCAGCATTTTAAAAATGTGAGGCTTTTTTTTTTTTCTTTTGCTATGGTTGAGTCAACAAAATCTCTCTTAAAGGAACTGTGGCACACTGCCAGCAAACAGCAAGAAGCCATGTTAAACTCTGTATTTTTGTGTCTAGAATTAAGCTCTCTCAGGTTTTTAAGTGGTTTTACTCCACCACGTTGGTGCCAATTTGTTACAGGGGACTGCTTGTTCGTTCTGGGTGTCCAGAACTGAAATAATCACATAGAAGCTGTATTAATTAAATCACTGCTTGGCCCATTAGCTCTAGCTTCGTACTGACTAACTGATCTTAACCCATTTTAATTAATCTGTGTATCCCCACATGTCTGTGGCTTACCAGCTAAAGTTCCAAACAGCGTCTGACTCAGGCGGCTCCATGGCTTCTCTTTGACTCTGCCTTCCTTCCCTCAGCATTCAGTTCCATCTTCTCTGGCGACCTAAGTTCTGCCTTGTCAGTAGGCCAAGGCAGGTTCTTTATTCATTAATGGTAATCACAGTACATAGTGGGGACTCCCACATTACTTGATGATTTTGTTAGTCTAGGGACATTATTTCTGCTCATTTTCCTTGTATCTCCCTTTGTTAAGCACCCATGTTTGCCTGTCTCTCTTTAGTAACTCACTTTTGCACCACTAATGAAGTGTCGAGGCCAGTACTTAGCCTTTTCTCTCAGTGCTGCTACAGCCTTATGTGGAAAAGCCTCACACATGAAAACTTGACTAATGTGTATGATCTTAAATAGGAACACATGCTTCCTTTTGCTATGACAATAAGGTAATGGCTCTTTGGTAATAACTCAGCAATTGTGGACATTTAAATTATGTCCACAAGGCTATTGAATGGTTAGTGGGTGATAATTTCTTTATTTCTTGCATATACCTTTCTTCCTTTTTTCTTCTACAACCTCGAAATGTTTATTTAAACTTTCATTGGCGCTTAAAATAATAGACATTTCTTTCTCTTTCCTCCAAGACCTGAAAAATGAAGTATATTCTACATTCTGATACTATATTATGACTCCTTAATTTTAATTCTATTCATTAAAAGGCTTAGATACCAGAAAATGGAAAGATCTCCCATGCTCTTGGGTAGGTAGAATTAACAGAGTAAAAATGGCAATCTTACCAAAAGCAATCTATAGATTCAATGCAACGCCCATCAAAATCCCAGCAAAATTCTTTACAGACCTCAAAAGAATGGTACTTAACTTTGTATGGAAAAGCAACACACCCAGTGTAGCCAAAACAATTCTGTATAATAAAAGAACTTTTGGAGGCATCCTAGTCCCTGACTTCAAACTCTACTACAGAGCTGTAATAAAAACAGCCTATTATTGGCATTCAAACAGACAGGAGGACCATTGGAATCCTTTTCTTTTAGCGTTCTGAAATAATGACTGCAGGATGAATCTCATGTTTCTCCAGTTACTAACACATTGTTGTGTGAATACTAGCTATTTTAAAGGGTAGCTGGTTAGAATTATGTTTTTAAAATAATCACATATTTCACATCTTTTAAGCACCACAATTGTATGATGGAGGTCCCACTACAGTTTCATTTTACAAATAATGGAAGGGAGACCTGGACAACTATGTCACTACTATAGAACTAAGTAAATGGTGTAAATCAGTTGTAATCTCAGATTGATTATTTCTGTATTGATATGAAAGTTTTGTCTATCATACATACTGATGCACCATGTATATCATGTTTACATGCTCATGTATGTCATATGCTCATGTATATATATGAGCACCAAATGACAGTATTTGGATGTGTATTGCAGTGAAATGAAATTTGAATATGGAGCTTTTCTAGTAAAATATTTGTGAAGAAAGCTTCTCTTATAAATGTTAATATCCCAATTTAAGCTCCAAATTCAACTGAAATAGGGAAGAAATCCTGTGTCTTAACTTATACTAAGAATATAGATGTTAGTTCAGTCATCAATAACAAAAAATTCATTTGTTGACTCCCTGTCTTCTTATCTTTCTTTTACCTTCTTTCCTTCCTTGTGTCCTCACACCCTTGATGAAAACTATAGATTGTCAGACATTCTCAACATTATCCAGTGTCTTTAAAAATAGCTAAAAATTACTAGTTTTGTGTAAAGTGATTAAGGCATGATATCTTTAAACAGCTTCAAGTATACTGGTTCAGAGTTTGCTCCAAGTGTCTCCCTCTCTTCTTGGTAGCTATTAATGGAGTAACTGAAAAGCAATGGAGTAGTTACAGTGTGGTCTGACCCTATGTGACTTCGGCAAAGGTCATGCAGTTGTATGAGTCTTAAGATTTGCTAGTGAAGATATAGATTAAATGCTAGGGTTAGCATTGTTAAATGAATTTTAACAACCACTTGCATAGCATGTACTTATATAGGTCATTTTCTATAGAACAAAAATAGAGGTGAGTGTAATTTCTAACTGTGTAAATAGTTATAGATATTTTCTATTATACTTAAATTAATTGAAAGAATGAATGGCTTAGAATATCCCAAAATGTAATAAATTATAGGAACATAAAGAGAAGAATTATCTATCTGTCTGTTTCTTTGATGGCTATATCAGTAAAATGATTTCCCAAAGTAAGAATAAGAGAGTACAAATGAGCTGTCCTAACCCCACAGGAGCAAGGGATCACTAGTGAGGGATTGCCCTCAGCCAATCTGTCTTGTTTCTGGCAAACTGAAGTCTTGTTTGACCTTTGTCATCAGTTATCATGCCATCCAGGCACAGCTGCTGCTGTCTGGAGAGCTGTGAGCCCTGGGAAACACTTGAAATAACACTTCCATCTCTTGCTCAGTGTGGACTGAACGTGAAGAAGACAGGTGGTATAGGAACTATTGTATTTACAAATAAACAAAAAGAGAATACCACTATATCATGATTTATATTTCTTCTTTGTTCTCTGCTTAGATTGGTTTAGTTTTTTTCTTTTTTTGCCAGTTTGCCAGTTTGAATCAATCAACTAGATTGAGTAACAGCTTGGACCATAGAATTGTTAAATTCCTTAATACATTTGAAGCATGAAATTATTTGATAAACCATATCAATGGATGATAAACCAATCTGTGTGAGATATATGGCTAAGATTTGTATCTATTACCTAGTTTATTTCTCACCACAAATTAGTGGCAAGGACAAAACTAATATTTTATTTTAGAAATGAAAACTAAACCCTGTGTAAAGGGCAAGAAACTTAAGCATCCCTAAGCCTGTGACCTAACAGAAGATTTGTATTTGAAAACTTATGAGAATTCTTGGATTAATTTTTGTTTCATTTTAGTTTCCCTACAAAAGTAATCACTCTCATGTGATAATTAAAAAGAAAACACAAGGCTAGCTTTGGGGTTCGGGGGTCTCTGCAGCTAAGAAGACCATGCAGAAGACCGAGTTTTTTCTCCTAGCACCCACATTGGGTGGTTCACAACAACCTATAACTCTAGCTCCAGGGGATCTGCTACCTGCTTTTGGCCTGGGGGGGGGAGGGGACAGAACCTCCTCCACATACACATAATTTTAAAAAATTATTTTTAAAAGACAATCATCAATGCAATCATCACAATTTTCCCCAATTTTATTGATCAAAGCATACCCTATAAATATTCACACCCTGTAGGTAAAATAAAATATTAATAAGTTTAATTTTATTTTAATCATAGATTGAAAAGTATGGATTCCCTTCTGACCTTGCCTTTTCACCTCGGGAAAGCATCCAGCTATATGACACTATGCTTCAGGTCTGGGAGAGTTGGCCCAAAGCCCAGGTAAAGAATATTCAAAGAAACCATGCTATTATGGTAGAGCCCTCATTGCTGTTCAGAAACACAGGGTCACCATTTCCACCATTTATATTTGGTGATTTAACAAAAGATTAGCAGATTACCTTATATCTTCTCAATTAAATGGGCTAGAAATGATGTTTTATGTCAATTCCTGAAAATGTCCCTTCTTTCTCCTTCCCAGACAGTGTGGTATCTGGGTCTCCTTTCCCACTGTGGGTTTCTAGTCCTCAGATCCTTTTCTTCTCACATTGTTCTCTGTGTTCTGAGTGCTGGTTGCTTTCCCTGGAAGCCTTTTAGCTCTGTCGTTTTGCCTTTGAAGAGTTCATATACAGTTCTATATACCAGAAGGAATGGGTAGGTAAGAGAATCCCAGTTGCTTGTAGCCTAAGAGATCATAAAACTGTCAATGAAAAATATAATTGAGAAATGCATTTAGGTTTTCTGGCATTATTTTTATAGAATTCTGTGGTCTTTCCTTTCCAGAACCTGTGTCCAGAGAACTTCACTCATTTAAAGAACAAAATAGTCATTAAAAAGTTGGATGCTAGAAAATATGAGGAGAGCTTAAAAGAAGAATTCACAAACTGGATTAAAAATGGGAATGTGGAGCAGGTAATTTCATGCATTTTGGGCAAAGCCCTGTTTTGTTTTCCTGAGTTGTGTCATTCAACCAACAATACCATATCTCTCCCTTGCAGTTTTCAATGTTTATTTAGACATTTAAGTTTGACTTGATATGTAGTGGTTCTGAGCAAGAAAGAGAGAGAGAGAGAGAGAGAGAGAGAGAGAGAGAGAGAGAGAGAGAGAGAGAGAGAGAGAGAGAGAGAGAGAGAGAACTATTTTCCTCTCTCTTCTCTAGAGTGCCCTAAAACTTGGCAAGAGACCATGGGTTCTTCATGAATTTGATGGCAGATGCAAGACAATACAGGGCTCGTGTTTGGGATTATTATTGATGGTTTTAGCAGCGTAGAGATGGGACTCAAGTAGCTGAAACACATTTTTACTATTCTTCCATTTTTAGTTTTGGAGTTTTATTCTCTCTAAAAATAACTGTTTGAGAATTTAATGTTCATGTGTATAATGTTTTCAAATCCACTCCCCAGCTCTCTCTCCAAATCCTCCCATAGTCCTCCTACCATTTCCCTTTCAACTTCACGGGTTCCTTCTTAAACTCAATGCTTCCTGTGTGTGAGTGTTGTGTGGGGCCGTCCACTGGAACGTGGGCAACCTATCAGCATGCGTGAAGAACACCGAGTGTCCCCTCCCACAGCAACCATCTTTGGCAGTAGCTCCTCAGCTACGGCAAGACTGTGAGCCACTCCTCAGTTATGCTGAAATTACTTTTGAACTGATCTTATGAGCTTTTTGGTAGATATCCATATTGCTGTGAGCTCATGTTTTCCATGTCCCCGTCATGTCCAGAGACACTAGTTTGTAGTCTTCCATGGGATTTTATTCTTCACTATTTTTATTTTAAATTTTAAGAACTATTCAAGTACTAGAATCTTACCCTGTAACTATATGTTTACACATTTATTTTGTAAGCTTATAGTCTTATTTTATCACCAAAAATAGAGATTTCCAATTTTTTTAAGAATAGCACACATAATTTTATTTCCATGTGATCCTCTCCCCACCTCCATAGTTTGATTTGTTCTTTATTTCATTTGGAAACATGCTATAGTTAGGTTACATTTCCCTGTGCTTATCTGGTCTTTCAAAACCTCTTAGTCAGGTTGGCTGTGCTTGCCTCTGCTGCATGGAGAGGGCCCCTTTCTTCTGCTACAGTGGAAACAGCACCATTAACTGAGAAATCCTTTTCCTCTTGCCAGATTTGTGTTGGCGTTAACAATTGCAGGGTGGTGTACAGTACATCAGAAGTTTGTTATTAAGTCTGTGGTTTGTGTGTGTTCTTGCTGTGGCTGGCCACAGTCTTGTGGTATAGTGTCCTAGGATTAGTTTGAAGAACGACAAAAACAAAGATTAAACAACAATGAAAAGAGTTTAGTCTGAGTGGCCATTCCTCTCTTTGCTATGCACATTTTAATACAAACACTTTCTGTCCACTGTCACAGGCCAGAATGGTGCTGCAGAAGCTGAGTCCCGATTTCCATGACTACTCAGGACGGATGCTGGACTTCTTTCCACATCTTGTTGAGAAGCTCAGGGAAATGGATAAGTTGCCTGCACTGTTCTTTTTGTAAGTTATTTAGCATTGCGACATAATTTGTGTTAGGCTCCTTCTTTTAATGTGGAGGAAATTATATACATGTTACTGCTATGGTCTAGTATTTATTACTACAAGGGGTGCTCATTTATTTGTCAAAATCATATGACTTATTTAAAAATCACAAAATTTTCTACTTTTTGTTGTTCTGGCTCTGTTTGTTTGAAACAGGATCTTGGTATGTGTCAAGGTCTGCTTTCCTGCCTCAGCCTCCCCACTGCTGGAAGTGGAGACATGCATTTACCGTTATGCCCAGTTTTAGCTAAGTTCTTAAAAATATTTTTAGTGCTCTTGTTGGGGGAAATGCCTGCTTGTTCATCCCGGGCACCTGGCTAGCTTAGCCCCAAAATAACCACACAGAAACTGTATTGATTAAATTACTGCTTGGCCCATTAGATCTCATTTCTTATTGGTTAATTCTTACATTTTAATTTAACCCATTTCTATTCATCTGTGTATTGCCATGTGGCAGTGGCTTAATGGGTAAAATTCCCAGCATCTGTCTGGCGAATCCATGTTGGCTCTCTGACTCTGCTTTCTTTCTCCCAGAATTCATTTCTGTCTTCCCTGGCTACCTAAGTTCTTCCCTACATGTCATGGCAGTTTCTTTATTCATTAACCAATGAAAGCAGCACATAGACAAAAGGACCTCCCACATCAAGTTCTACTACTTTTTCTTCATTAAATGTGATACCTTGCTTTTTGTTTTTACTATAAACTATTGTTTTTTGTTTGTTATAGGTCTTACTATTAAATTTTAGTCTAGATCTTGGTTCTTCAGAGAACCCATTGAACATAGCCATAATTATAATATGCTGCAATATACATTGATAAAATATTTTGATAATTTAATCTAATTATAATGATAAATATGACCTAGAGCCAGTGATATCTTTGAATGTAATAACTTAAAATTGAACATGCTAGTTTAATGGATCTAATTCTAATAAAATGTCACCAACAATAATGAGTTATATAACAATAAGAGAATACTTACTGGAGACAATTTCAAATTATTCCCAAGCTACAGAATCATCAAATAAATAAAACTATTGTATTATAAAATTTAATACTTATGAACATGTACAGAAACATATAATAACGAATCTTGATTTGTGATAAAAACTCAGAAACAATGGTAGCAGGTGATGCAAGGTCCTATTTGATTATTTTTTGGAGACTGCAGTAAAATTGCTCCTTTTGCCTTTGTATGTAGGACAAGAGAATACTCTTTTCTGTGCCATGAATAATTTGTATAGCTTTTTTGCTTCACTTCCAAATATAGCCATGGATATTAGAAACAGGAGCCATTCTCTGTGTAGACATCTGAGAGCTTAACTGTAGTCTTGAAATCAGAAAACAATACTTTATCATTTATATCTTCTCATGCATATGAGCATATGCAATTTTTCCTCTATCTTGTTGAAAGAATTAAATTGGTCAATAGGTGAAAAGCATACATGGTGATTTAGAATAAATAGTACATGGCAAGGGAGCTTCATAAGGAAATGAAGACCCAATGACATTATAAATGGACACTTCACCCTGGACTGAACAATACACAAAGTTGTAAAACCGTAACATGGTGAATGGTCATGCGCCATTGTAGGTAATGATAGAGAAAAATGACTGCATGACTTCTGTTATGCAAATGATTTGTACATATCTAACACAAAATTCAATCATTCCAAACCATCAAGATGCTGGATGTGGGTATCCCCTAACAAATGCACACACAGCTAAATTGATGACATTATGGACAGCAAGAAACTTTTATCTAGCATCCAAAACAGCCAGTCATTTTCTAGTGCTGACTTTGAGTCAGATTACCAACTTGTTATGGTCAACATTCAACTAAAACTTAGGAGAGGCATGCCAGGCAAGACGAACAGGAAGATTAATTGTATACAACTGATGAACCCAGCTATACGCAGTGTGATAGTTAATCTTTAGTGACTTATCATATAGTGATAGCACCAACAGTCTGTCCCTGATGTCTGGAAAAAAAGAGTGTGAACTGTGTTTAGAGGTTTAGAGGTTGGAAATGTTAAGATTTCAAGGCATACATTTCAAGGGCAGGCCTCAGCATAAAATCTACTGCTCTCCCCTTTAGCCTTATCATTGATGGACAACTATTCCATGACTGCAACTATACTGAGAATCTTGGTGAAACTAAAATCAAAAT